>NW_015391037.1:88220-96773 GCF_001527695.2 Protobothrops mucrosquamatus
TCCGGATTATTCCGGATCTCCCCTCCTTCCGCCGTGCCCTCAAGACATGGCTTTTCCATCAAGCGGGATTGGCCTAGGGGGGGATTTTATAGGGATTTTAAAGGGATTTTATAATATTAAACTTAATACAGGTTATTTAATATATATTTTAATTTGGCTTTTAGAGATATCTATTGTATTGTACTGTTTTTATTTACCTATAAGCCGCCCTGAGTCCCTCGGGAGAAGGGCGGGGTATAAATGGGATTAAATAAATAAATAAATAAATGTTCCGGTCTGGCCCTTCCTCATTAATATTAGTTTAAAACGTCTAATTCCTCCAATCATCAACTTTTTGAAAACAAAATTCTCTGCATATGTTTTTTTTTAAAAAATTGCAAATTGATAGAATAATTAACTTGACCGCCATGTCCACCATCTCTTATAAATCTGTCCTGTCGAAAGCAGTTTCTTTCTAATTAGTTCTTGGCAGACTGTGACAATAACTCCAAGCAATGTCTCATGAAAGAAACTGACAAAGTCTCTACAGTCCTGAAATTACAGTATATTAGACACTGGCAACTCAGAGCCTAAGGCATTGTCTGCCCCCTGGGGTCTTTCTGGTGAAAGTCTGCTGAAGTTAAAACTTCCATTTTGATGGAGCTCAGCGGCTTCCTCAAATGTCAGCGAAAAGGCATGCGGAAGGCTTTTTAAAAATGATTTATACATTCCATGCAAATACATACATAGACAAGTTCCAGGACTCTGAAGAAAACTCTCTGGTGTGCCCTTTTCATTAAGAAAGAAAATGGTTAAAGCATGTGTGTGTGTGTGTGTGTGTGTGTGTGTGTGTGTGTGTGTGTGTGAGAGAGAGAGAGAGAGAGAGAGAGAGAGAGAGAGAGAGAGAGAGAGAGAGAGAGAGAGAGAGAGACTGCGAGTGAATAGTAGAGTAAATAGAGACACTCTTGTCTGACATTTGTTCTGGAACCTTCCCACTGGAAATAGCAAGATAAGATTTAGGCAGAGCTATTCTCCAAAGGCAGGACAAGAAGCAACGGGTGGAAACTATAGTTCCTCTCTTCGTTGGATCTTGATTCCTCTTTGAAGGACTGTTAATCTTGTTAATTAGTCACCTTGGTGGACGGAGGTCTTCACACTTACGAGGTTGTGACCTTCAAAAATTCTTCTCTGACCTGTTGGTAAACAGACTTTATCATATCCCAAAGGATGGACTCGTCCCTAAACCTGATCTACTGGAGGTTTCAGGCTTCCAACTCATCATCATCATCATTTCTAGAGAAATAAATATTTTAGGGAATATTAAAAGGCAGAATATTATATTTCCCCAAAGGATCTTAAAGGCAGAAACCAACCCCCACCCCAAGTCTCTCTGCCCCAAACAGAAACCAGGTCTGCAAAAATGCAAATGTGATAATCTTGTCAGAAAGACCGGAGTCAGGAAGCTGGGATTAGAAAAAAAGTTCCCTAAAATCAACAATCCCTCACATCAAAAATCCAACAGTCATCAGCCACAGCCCCAGGGAAGCAGAATATGACCCTTGGGACATAATAGACATAACTCACCACCATCAGAATACCAGAAAGGCACACTCAGACTCAGGTCAAAGTTCATGACACAGGAACAACTCCAAACAAAAGCCCAAGAAGGTATAAAAACCTACTCCCTACTACAGAACCATCTTTCTGTCTGGCTCTCCTCTTCAATAAACTACAACCTTCTTTCTAAAGCAGTCTCCATGTTGTTTATTCCCAGCTTGGAGTGGATCCTGATGAAGATTTTTCTTCCAACAATTATTATTATTATTATTATTCTGTTTCTACTTTCCCCATGCCCACCAACTAATCACCCTGAGAACCAGGTCCTCTTAATGGCAATCATTCAGAAGCTTTTTTTTTAATTGCTCTCTGAGAATGGTGTCCATAAGCAGCTACTGAGAGGAGCACTGTGTAGACAGAGAACATCTTTCAAACTCTTGAACCCCATCAATGCATGACACTGCAGAAGTGGCTTCACCACGAGCATCTGCATGTGTCTGCTTTAAATTGTCTCTCGAGATAGCAATAGCATTTAGACTTATACACTGCTTCACAGTGCTTTGCAGCCCTCTCTACGCAGTTTACAGAGTCAGCCTGTTGCCCCCAACAATATGGGTCCTCATTTTACAGTACTAACTTGGGAAGGATGGAAAGCTGAGTCAACCTTGAGCCGGTGAGGATTGAATCCCTAGTCCACATTTCTCTGTTCATTATGTGGCAGAACATTCCGTGCTAACATCGGTCTCATCAGCCATCTACGGACACACCGCTGATGGCCCATAATCCATAAGATGTCAAGGTCTTCATCGAAATCGATGGATGAACAACAAGTCAGCAGAATTAGCCTGCAATATTGTATTCTAACCACTGGGCCACCAGTGCCCAGTGCCCAATTATGCTTGAATTCTCCTTTCTTCAAATTCCTCCCAACTTCACTTGTTCTACAAAACCCACCCTTCAGGCTTTATTCTGAATAACTCTAGCGTAAGGTCCCTTCTATCTATAGAGACAGTTGTCCCTGTCCATGGTGGCTGGCATTGCCATGGAACTTCTGTCACTAAAAGACATTACAGTGAAATAACCAAGCGCCATTTTAGCAAAATTCAGGGGCAATGGACAACATTTCCATCCAGACATTTTCCCTACTCCAAATAATAATTAAATCCTTTGCAACTGCATTAATCCAGACAAAGTATTTAAAATAGCATTAACTTTGTTCAATTTACCTTATTTACAATGATTCATGTCATCTGCTTAAGGAGGTCATGATGCAAAAGGCATCAGTTTTGTCGTTTTATGCAACGATGTACATGATGTGTATCACTGTAATGAATTGGTGTATAGTTAATGGGCATTCAGGCAAGGTAAACAGCTTTTTTCCCCAATTAACCTCTTGAACTTAGACTGCTATGCTCCATCAAGTCCTCTCAAGATTTCCAGCAATGCTTCACTTACTGCAATGACCCACAATGTGCTCACTGAACAGAACTGGAAATGTGGTATTGTCTATAAAAGGACTTTACTGTTTTATGAACTTGATGACACTAAGAGTTATCCTACTGGATTATAAAATGACAGGCAGCAGATGTTTTCAAGCAGTAGAGGGGAATAATTTAATCATTTTTCCCCTAATGAGCCACTACCTTCCATCTTCGGAATCCTACAAGCAGGAAAGGACAACAATGTGGGAGTAATTTAATTTTACCTGTTGCAGTTCTACTATTTCAGACAGAACAGACAAAATCTTTTGGTGTCCATTTTGATTTTGGTCGTCAGGATATATATATAAAAAAAAAGATCTTGAAACTCTAGAAAGTGTGCAGAGAAGATCGTGATTAAGGGGGCTGGAGGCCAAAACATATGAAGAACAATTGCAAGAATTGGGTATGTCTAATTTAATGCAAAGAAGGACTAGGGGTGATATGATAGTAGTGTTCTAATATCTCAGGGGGTGCCACAAAGAAGAGGGAGTCAAGCAGTGGTGGGATTCAGCCAGTTTGCTAAATATTGTTGAGTTCGGAGAACCAGCTGAACCCACGCTGCTTCTGGAAGTCCGTTCTAGGCCTGGGATGGTCCACAGGAAGTGTGTGGATGTCACTTCCGGAAGTCCATTCTAGGCCTCGGAGGCCCAGGCCTGCATCCATGCAGAGAACTGGTTGTTCAGGTATTTGAATCCCACCACTGGAGTCAAGCTATTCTCCAAAGCACTTGAAGGCAGGACAAGAAGCAATGGATGGAAACTAGTCAAGGAGAAAAGCAACCTAGAACTAAGGAGAAACTTCCTGACAGAACAATTAATCAGTGGAACAACTGTACTCCATCACTGGAGGTTTTTATGAAAGGACTGGACAATCATTTATATAGTCTAGGGTTTCCTGTTTGAGCAAGTGGTTGGACTAGAAGATCTCCCAGATTCTTTCCAGCTCTATTATTCTGTTACTCTATTAACCATCTGAATTTGGACTTCATCCCAAATAATGAACCAAAGTCTAGTCTTTGATGAAACAGTAGCAATGTGGATGCTGTTTTTAGACATACTTAAACAAGTGCCATATTTCCTTGATAATACTGGCATCTGGGATAACATGTCTCGTAATGTTGTAAATATTTAGAATTTAAACCAATTCTGTGTTTGATCAAACATGGCTTTGAAAAAAAAAGAGTAAATTTGAGCATAACTGAAAAGTTAAGAGTTGACTGAAAAACTAGAATGAAGAGTTTGGGAACGGCATGGTGTCAAGAAAGAATTTTGCGATGCATCCTGTCCACTTAAGAAATATGCTTTCCTGTATGATGCTACCAGTGCCGAAGTTGAAAGTGGGGCAAGAAATACATGAAAATGCCATAGGAAACTATACCCATTTGAAGCAAGAACAAAGAGGTATGTGCAACAACATTCATGTGGTATTAATGTATGCAGAATGGAATGTAGAACAGCAGCTAATATGGTAGGCGAACCACATGAAAATACATTTCAAAGCCAGCGATGGATGGTGGGGGTGAGTTTGTAAACAGCGTGGATTCAGGAACAAGGCATGCTTTGGTGAAGGGTACCAACAGAGGAGATTCAGGCAAAGTTTATTTAAAATAGTCTCATTCTATCACAAATGTACAATGCCTGTGAGACCAGTTTGTTCTGGTGTTTGGTTCTTGAGACCATTCAAGCTTTTAAACATGAACCATCAACAGCAGGACAAAAAAATCAGTAAGGGGTGAATATCACTGTTTCTTAGCACAGATGTCAATGGATTGCCTAGATGAATGCCAATCATTGTCAGCAAGTCACATCATCCTAGAGTGTTGAAAGATGGTGTGCATAAACTGCCAGTCATATAGTATAATTCATAGAAGGTGCAGTTTACATCCACACTTTTCAGGACTGGTTCCTCAATCACTTTGTGTGAGAAGTCAGAATATCAAAATGAGAGGTTGGAAGTATCAGCCGAGAACCTGACAGTGTTCCCATTAGGAAACAAAAAAAAGTAGGCAAATATTTTGAACTTCAATTAACCAAACCATAGATCCAGGTTTCATTCTGGCACCTGTAAAAGTTTATGTAGAGAGAATTTTTGAGAATACGATGGTCATGGTGGAGGGCCAATTTGATTTTTGAAACACATAAAATGTCAACATTCTTTATTTTTTTTAAAAAAAAAACCAGAAACTTTCCTGTAACTTGGAAAGCAGTCAAAATTCCAACATTAGCTAATGGAAGCGGACTTATGCTTTGAAAGGCTACCACAATCACTGCCACAAAAACCACAAACGAAGCTGGCAGAGACAAAGCATCTGTCTCACAGTAGTCAGGAAAAGATTAAGACCATCTTGGATATCAGGTGATGATAGAGGCTGGGGTGGTCAATGTGGCTATGGTCAACAGGAAGGAAGATGACAACCATGAAAAGAAAGAGGAAGACATGATAACCTTCCAAGTCAAGTTGTATATGTTGATGTCCTATCTCAGCCATATTATCTCATCCAGCCTCATGACTCTCATTTTTCTACTCTAGGAAGATAATCCTAGAAGTCTCAAAGGTGCTTTTTCAAAAGGCAACTGGACTGTATTTTTTTTCTTTGAGGAAGAAGACATTTTGCTTCTCCTCCAAGAAGCTTCATCGGTTCTGGCAGGATGATGGAGACTATGGAGGGATTAGTTAGGATGATGGAGACTATGGAGGGATTAGCATGGGGAAGGGGGGACTTGGAAGAATATTTCTCTGCGGTTGTCTGGTCTCCTATCTGCAGATGTTTTGACAATAGTAAAGGAAGTTTGTCATGTACATACTGTATATTTTGGGGATTGAAAAATCCTATTTACCATTTTACGGGCATTGAGGTTTAACAGACACCCCTTCTCCATCATTAATCCATTAAATCTAGAGCTTACTAGGAGCAGTGGTGGCACAATGGTTAAAATGCAGTAGCGCAGGCTAACTCTGCTCACTGCCAGCAGTTAGATCCTGACAGGCTCAGGGTTGACTCAGCCTTCCATCCTGTCAAGGTCAGTAAAATGAGGACCCAAATTGTTGGGGGCAATAGGCTGACATTGTAAACCACTTAGAGAGGGCTGTAAAGATTTTGAAGTGGTATATAAGTCTAAGTCCTATTGCTATTCCTTCCCTCCCTCCTTTCCTTCTTTCCTTCCTTCCTTTCTTCCACCATGGTGGCCCAGTGGTTAGAATGCAGTAGTGCAGGCTAACTCTGCTCACTGCCAGTAGTTTGATCCTGACTGGCTCAGGGTTGACTCAGCCTTCCAAGGTCAGTAAAATGAGGACCCAAATTATTGGGGGCAATATCCTTACTCTGTAAACCACTTAGAGAGGGCTGTAAAGCAGTGTGAAGCGGTATATAAGTCTAAGTGCTATTGCTATTCCTTCCCTCCCTCCTTTCCTTCTGCCATGGTGGCACAGTGGTTAGAATGCAGCATTGCAGGCTAACTCTGCTCACTGCCAGTAGTTCGATCCTGATGGGGCTCAAGGTTGATTCAGCCTTCCATCCTTCCGAAGTCAGTAAAATGAGGACCCAAATTATTGGGGGCAATATCCTTACTCTGTAAACCATTTAGAGAGGGCTATAAAGCACTATGAAGCTGTATATAAGTCTAAGTACTATTGATAGTGCTATTACTGTCTAGGAAAAACATTACCTTTTGATTACATTGTTTAATTGCCTGATCTGATAGCAACTCTATGAGACATACAGTATTAAAAGCAAAATAACTATAACAATAGGGGGGGAAATAGTAAACATCTACAGAAACTAAAGACAACATTTTCTCAAATACTAGGTTGATGAGGCAACTTTGGATTTTGTAGCAGATTTTACAATAGCTGGACTGATATTGATATGAAAATATTCATTTCTACTTTGGGGCAACATGATACATGATCCAAACAGTTATAACTTCCAAGATTCTATTCTCGCTTACTAATATTGAAAGCCCAATATGTTATATTGTTCTGCTTTAAGGTATAAGTAATCCTGTTCGATAGAAGTATATACCGTATTTTCCCGTGTATAAGACGCTATTTTTTCCGGCAAACACCCTGTTCAAAAATCAGGTGCATCTTATACAAGTGCATATGGGTAACAAACCTGCCAAATAGTCCAGAAACAAAAGCAGCAAAACACAATCCAAATGGAGGAAATTGTCCACACAAAACACAATGCAAAACAGAAAAATAGTCACCGGCAATACTAACAGAACATGATCCCATGAAGTACTTTGCAACGGTTGCCTTCAGCAACCAGCACCGCCCACACCTTCCCTTTTTATACAGCAGTCCCAAGGCGTTGCCTCTCAGTGCCTTCTCCTCCCTCCCTGGAGTTGTTGCATTGACTGCTGCTGATCTGCTCTCGTTAATTGCCTGCATCTACGAGCATCAATCATGTCCATCAGGTGTGAATCCTCCAAGTCTGACTCATTCTCCCCACACAGCTGAGCTTCATCCGTAACACGACTGGAAGGCCTAGGCTCTTCATCAAACTGTGAGTCTTGTAATTCATCAGAGCCTCCCTTTGACCCTGAGGGCCCTTCAAATGCCTCCTCCACCTCCTCTTCAGATTCCCTGGACTCAGCTGTTGGGAACACAGGCTGGCACAGAATCACGACACCACCTGGATGGGGAGAAAGCCGTCTGGTGCTGGAGGATCGCGCTACCCCGAGGATGCCGCCGGTCCCACTGAAGCCACCTTCTATGACCCGTTTTTCACTGGCGCAGCTCAGGCTGAAGTCGCAAGAGGCCCTGGGAAACCGCCTCAGTACAGTGATTGACTGCTGAGGGGCTGGGTGGGACTAAGCCCGCAGAGTGCCATCTTATTGGAGGAAGCCGTCTCCCTTGTGTGATGGCACCAAGAAGTACAAGTACCGTAATTGGGGAGGCATCTTATACAAGGGTACATCTTATAGGCAGAAAAATACCGTAAATCAGTCAAGAACTCTGTCAGTCACTAACTTTATTCGCATTAGTGAACTGATTCTACAACTGTATTTTCTGTCATCCAGGTCATGTGGGTGTCCCAAAGATGCTTTTTCAAAAGGCAACTGGGTTTTCTTTGTTTTCCCTTGAAGACACTTCGCTTCTCATCCAAGAAGCTTCTCCAGTTCTGACTGAAGAAGCTTCTTGGATGAGAAATGAAACAACTTCAAGAAAAAAAACAAAAGTTCAGCTGCCTTTTGGAAAAGCAGCTTTGGGATTCTAGATTATTATGATAGTGCCTTCTTTTCGGCTTACTAAAATGACCTAATTTGAAGTTGAGAACTAGTTTAATGTGGTGGTTAAGGCATTGAGCTAATCACCAGGAGACCGTGAGTTCTAGTTATTATTATTATTATTATTATTAATTGCATTTATATCCCGCCCTTCTCCTTTCGGACTCAGGGCGGCTGACAGATGATAAAAAGCTAACATAAATACATATTACACCTAATTAAAATTTAATTAAAACGAAATATTTGAAAGTGTCCAATTAAAAGTAATTAAAACCCCTATAAAATCCCCTAGGCCAGTCCCGCTT
>NW_015391038.1:0-3024 GCF_001527695.2 Protobothrops mucrosquamatus
CCCCCCCCCTCCAGCCTTTGATGGCAGGTTGCCTGTGAGGTGCCAAGCTAAGCTTGGCAGACCTGACACGGTTGCAGAAAAATCATGCCAATAGCTATAATGCAATAATTTCAGAATAAGAGATAGAAGTGCCTTTCTCAAAGTATTCTCTTACTAATGGCTTTTAGTTGTAAAAGCCAGCAAAATAATATTAATGAAAACATCAGCAGCAGCAGCATAATAATAATCAGTGCTTTTTTTCTAAAAAAAAAAAAAAAAAGGTGCCGGAACTCACACACGTCATACAACCTGCCTTGCCTACCCTACAAGGTTCCATCCAGAAAAGGTGCCGTAACTCCGTTCTGGGCGTTCTATGAGAAAAAAAGCCATGATGATGATGATGATGATGATGATGATGATGATGATGATGATGATGATGATGTTGGAAGGTACCTTGGAGGTCATCTAGTCCAACCCCCTGCTCAGGCAGGAAACCCTATACCATTTCAGACCATTTCAGTCTGAAACTTCAGTACCCAGAAGTTGTGGGTGCTCCATCACTGGAGGTTTTCAAGAAGAGACTGGACAGCTATTTGTCCAGAATGATATAGGGTCTCCTGCTTGAGCAAGGGGTTGAACTAGAAGACCTCCAAGGTCCCTTCAAACTCTTTTATTTTATGTTTTATGTCCCAGCTATCATTCATTCATTCATTCATTTGCTGGACATAGCCCCCGATTTCGTGATAAGCAATCACTCTGGATGACTTACATCATTTAAAAGCATAATATATAACAACATAATAAAAATTGTGAACAAAGCCAATAGTCAAAGCCATTGAGACATATAAAAACCACATCATAAATACCCAACCCCCATGCCCAGAAACACATCAATGTCTTAAGAGCCTTCTGACAACTACTAGGGTTGGAGCTAATCTACTCTCGGGGGGGGGGGAAGAGTTCCACATGGCAGCTTCAACAACATAAAATGCCCACTTCCTGGTTCTGCAAGATGATATTCTTTGACTGATGAGACCTGCACATGCCATTCCTGTGGAGTCTAATGAGACGTGTAGAAGCAACAATCTTCTGCATGAAATGGCAAAGCCATAAGCTAAAATAAAACAAGACATGTTTTATTAAAGGACGTAGGGACTCTAACATAAACCACATCATTACTGTATATCTAAAGAGACATACAGGCAGCATCTTAAAAATACAGATGATGGTTACAGTTCCTCTTCGCATTAACTGCGTGAAAGTGAAGAGCACATTCAGTAGAAGCTTTTTAAAAAAATGTAAAATCATAGATGAAGTTTCCTGCAGCTTCCTGGACACTACGGAAGAAGTCTGGAGTTGACTTCATTCCAAAACTACTTGATATAGTTTATATATCATATGATGCTGCCTAAGATTAAACTAGTAAAACTGAAGCAGTATAAAAGTCTTATAAACAAGTGAATTTCAAACTTCTTCTTGTAATCAGAGGAGGAAAACATTTCAGAGACAGCAGTGATACTTAGAGCAAAAAGGCAAAGTGTAACCTCATACTCTAAGCAAAATTTAGCAGTTTTAGCCCATAGATGTTTATTTCAGAACTAATGGCATTGGCTCAGTTAATGGGGTATATATTGAGAAGAAAACCTGGCAATTCTTTCATACTTTCACCAGGCCATGCACATGGTAGAAGGAATAAGGCAACACCTCTCACACCAGGGATGTCAAACTTGCCACGACATGTGATGTACTGTATCGTGACGTATTGCGACTTTTTCCCCATTGCCGGAGCTGGGGTGGGCGTGGTTTCGACATGACACATCCGGCCCACGGGCCAGCAGTTTGACACCCCTGTCTCACACGATCCTCCTTGCAGACCCATGAGTCATGCAACATTCAAAATATAATTACTTGAATAAGTTTGATTAACAAGTTTCAGCAGTAGTATTCGGAGTGCTAGTTAGCTGAAACCATAGCTGTAGATTACAATATACTGCAGAAATGCATGTTCCTAGTACACATCACAACTATGTGCTACACTACCTTCCATGCTCTAATTCAGGAGTTCCCAACCTGTGGGCCGTGGCCCATTACTGGGCTGTGAGGAGATTGCAACCGGGATGCAGAAACAGCTAGTAAACACAGATGCACATACGTGCATCTTCACTTGCGCAAGCAGTGGGCAAGTGTGTGTGTGCATGCTCCATTTGCATGAGCATCAGGTGCACGTGCATGCCGCTCATGCAAATGGAGCTGTGTGCACGTGTGTGCTTGTGGCCACTGACGCGGAACCATCCCCCATCCCTCCCCTGCCAGTCTGCAAAGCCAGAAACATTGGGGAACCCTGCTCTAATTATCACGCAGCACCCAGATCAATACAGAGTGCTTTTTTCTTACAATGGAAAATAAACACTGGGATGCTAATAAATAGTCAAGCTTTGCCAAGAGGCTACAACTTGTGAAGGAATAAAATATTTAAAAAAATCACATTTTGTTGTAAACATCTATGTAGTTCCAGAAAAAGGGATGTTTTAGAAATTTAGCAGTTATTTTTTGTGTGTGCTTGCTGAAACATGCAAAGTCACATTTTTAAGGCTGTACAGAATTTCAAGGTACATCTTCAAAAAGGGCCTGGAGCGTGCAGGAAGGCAAATGTATAAAGCCTCTTAAAATAATTGCACTGCTTCCTTGGATTGTGCAGTATTTGTACATACAAGCAGCATGGTATTGACAAAACATTTCTTTCTTTCTTTATTCATTTCTTTATTTATTTGCCACCCATCTCACCTAGAGGCTACTCTGGATATTCTGATGAATAAATAGAATTTAGCAACAATCCAATATCCAAACCATATTCTAATATCTGTCATTGAGAAAGGTGAGACTATTTGCTCTAATCTTCTATCTTTCTATCGTATTTGTTAATTGTTCCAGTCTTAGGATTTGGACTTATATCAGCCTCACCAGCAAAGTTAACAGCAAGGGATTGTGAGAATTACTTGCTCTTAAAGATAAAATCACCTTGAATAAACTCAGTTCTTAGTGTTT
>NW_015391038.1:5334-7338 GCF_001527695.2 Protobothrops mucrosquamatus
AAAAAGTAATTTTAATGGGAACACAGCAATCAATATTTGGCTTTTAATTAGGTTTTAGTGGGGTTATTTTGTGTATTTTTGTATGATTTTTTTTTGTATCCTGTATATTGTATTTGTGTTTTTAATATGCTGTGAACCGCCCTGAGTCCTACGGGAGAAGGGCGGTATACAAATTAAATTAACCTTAACCTTAACCTTATACCCTCTACTCTATTTATACTCTCTCTCAGCTTGAAGTACCCAAAACAAATGTGGTTATTGTTACCTAATTTGCCACTCTTTCCTAAGTTACAACACATTCTCTCTCTCTCTCTCTCTCTCTCTCTCTCTCTCTCTCTCTCTCTCTCTCTCTCTCTCCTACACACACACACACACACTAAAAGAAACAAACACACACACAACAGACATAACAGTTTGGCTCAATATTTCTATGGCTTCAGTCAAAAAAATCAAACTTTGGTTTGCAGCAAACTGAAAGACAGAACTGAGTAGCTGGAAAAGAGGGCCTAGTCAAGCAGGATATAGGATACCAATAAAGGAGAATATTGCTTTAGCTTATTACTTTTATTTTTTGTAATTGTTGTATTATGTTGTGCATATTGGCTACTCTGTGATGCAGAAGACTGGATTAGATGAATTCTTGACCTTGATCCAGCAAGGTTCTTCTTGTGCTGCTATGCTTGCACCGAAAGAGACAAATGCTTAGATAGCTGAAAGGGTTTACAGAGGTCTATCTTTTCAGAAGTTCAGCTGCTCTCAGCAAGGGAAAGAAGTAGGAAAAAACTAAAAAAAAACACCAAAAACATCACAACCCACAAATCCAAGAATGGCCAAAAAAGTTAGATTCCAAAGATGAGACAAATAGAATGAAATTAAAAAGAAAAATCAGAGTTCCAAATTGGGAAAATACTGACAGACCCCATCGGAAAGATCTAATGTGGTCAGCCTTCAGAATTTATTTAATTTATTTACTCTATAAATTCGAACAAAAAACATGAGTTTCTGAAGAATCTCCTTCAGTGCTAGTCTGAAAACCATTGACCTAATGTTAAATCCATGGCTTTGCTGAGGAATTCTGGAAGTTGAAGTCCACCCATCTTAAAGTTGCCAAGGTTGAAAAACACTGACATAGACTATCAGAGAAGATGTCCAGTGGATGCACTCTCAGAATCCACATCTGGAATAAAAATTGGGCTAAGTAATAAATCCAAATAAATATGATCCAGTGCCTAAAGAAGTACCATCTTAACCAGAAGTTTGTGGCTGTCTTGGAGAAGAACCAATTATTTACCTAGATCATGGGTGTCAAACTCGCCGCGTCTCGTGACGTGTCACGACATATTGTGACTTTTTTTGCATTACTGGAGCTGGGGTGGGCATGGCCTCCGTATGATGTAACCGGCCCGCGGGCCGGCAGTTTGACACCTCTGACCTAGGTGAACAGAGTTGATCAATTTCTATGCACCAAACAAGAAACTCTAGCTTGTATCCTGGAGACTTAGTGTATGATTATCTACTATATGTTCCTGGCACTAGCCCCATTAGCTCTTGACAGTTAACTGAAAAACATCTTGCCTTTTGGAAAAGTGATCCTCCAAAGCTGCCCAAGCAAGCCATCCTGGAATTGTGGGAATTTCAGGAAAAGCCACTTTTAACAATAAAAAGAACTGTGATCTGGCGAGTGACAGAGATATCTGGATGCATGCGTGAAATTGTTGTAGGCAAGCAAATATTGGGCACCTGTGTAGGATCCATACTAAAACGATGCAAAACACAAAACAAACTTATTAATAATATAGAATGGACCTTAATGACAGTAAAGGTGAAGTGCTGTTGCCAAGCTGCACAGTATGTACTCTCCCCATAAACATTGGTGAAACAGGCACATAATCAATTCCTCTTGAATACACAGTGAAAATGTTCTAAAACAATTCACTAACAGAGGTTTATTTTTTGTGGGGAAGCAGTAATAGCCCATCCATAATTAATTTGCTTTATTCCATA
>NW_015391038.1:7627-30050 GCF_001527695.2 Protobothrops mucrosquamatus
CCTTAATGACAGTAAAGGTGAAGTGCTGTTGCCAAGCTGCACAGTATGTACTCTCCCCATAAACATTGGTGAAACAGGCACATAATCAATTCCTCTTGAATACACAGTGAAAATGTTCTAAAACAATTCACTAACAGAGGTTTATTTTTTGTGGGGAAGCAGTAATAGCCCATCCATAATTAATTTGCTTTATTCCATAAGTACATAGAGTATTTCCTTCTCCCTCTTCCTCCCTCCCTCCCTCCCTCCCTCCCTCCCTCTCTCTCTCTCTCTCTCTCTCTCTCTCTCTCTCTCTCTCTCTCTTTCTCTCTCTGTAATATAGCATTACAAATAGCTGTCACTGCTGCTTAAACCAAACAACTCTTTTTGTTATTCTGCTTGTGTGCCATTTAGCTCTACAATCATTAAATTCCCCAGCTTCACTGCATAAAAAAAAAAAATTCACTGCTCTGACTGGGCATTAACTAATCCGTGTAAGTAAAAAGCACATACAGTGAAAACAAAGTCATGATATGATTACAAAGCTAGATTTCAGAAGTCAGTCATTCCCATGTAAGAAAATCTCATAAGTGGCAGTCATCATTTGTATTATGGAAATCATCTAGCATGCCGTTCACCTTTCATTGCCCCAGCAGGTCTGTCTTTATGTCATCCTGCAGGCGATTATGGAGCTGCTGCGACACATTAGCTAACAGCACAGGTTGTTCATTGCCGTGAACACAAGAGGCAAAGGAAAACAATATCAGCTTTAGAAACTGTCATCCATTCCATAGAGGGCAGCATTACCTTTAGATGGTGGTGTTCAATTTTGCTATGCTCCAGTCAAAACCATAGTAGGAAAATTCCATCTACAATATGGTTCAAGAGGACCATGGGAATCTTCATCAACTATGAAGAGGACACCTTGGGCAGACAGCAACCCAAAAGTTTGTTTCCTGAGGTTCCTGCTCCAAATAGCTATGACACTTAGACTTATATACGGCTTCCTAGTGCTTTACAGCCCTCTGTAAGAGGTTTACATATGTCAGCTTATTGCTTCCAGCAATCTGGGTCCTCCTTTTACCGATCTTGGAAGGATGGAAGGCTGAGTCAACCATGAGCCAGTCAGGATCGAACTCCTGGCTGTGGGCAGAGTTAGCCTGAAATATTGCATTCTAACCATTGCACCACCACAGCTCTTAGCAAACCAAAGGACATCAAGCAGTTTATAATTACTTTAAATATACTATGTTTCTTATATTGCATACTGCAATTTTTGATAAAATGGCATATCCTAGGTGCGTCTTTACTAAAATTGTTTCACTGAATCTCATGAAACATCATGTTTGAGGAAAGCTGCTGGAATGACCAGAAGGAAGAAAATAAAAAATGAGATCATAAGAGAAAGAATTGGAAGAGAACCAATCTTAAACTACATACAAATACAGCAAGTTAAGTGGTTTGCTCACCTGGAGAGAATGTCTTGGGATTCTATACCATGAAAGGCATATACAAAAAGAAGAAAGGTCAAAGAACACAAGTGATACCAAGAAGAAAATGGAAAGACAACATCAAAGACACAACATCAAATAACAATGGTTGAGGATACCAGGAGTGTAAGAACAAGAACTCTCTCTACATCTGAAAAAAAGAAGAAGTAAAGAAGAAGAAAATTTCATCAAGTAGCCCTACATACATAAGGAAGGATTAATTGTAGCAGTTAGTGAATATATACACCAGCACTCCTTCGGTGGTTGTGAGGTTCTGGATGATACTCTTAACTACACCCTGTGGTTGCCTCTTTTACTATCTTGATTTTGTTCTTTCATGGTATGATACTTTTTCTTCTGCCTCCTTGTGAACAATTGCATTATGTGAATAGTAGGTAATATAAACGTTTGTTTACATGAAGATGGTGTAATTCTTTAAGAGGAGCAATTGGTTCAAGAAAGACAAATGAAAGAAGAGGAAGAAAATTATTTAAAAAAAAAACAGACCTGAGACCAATTTAAGTAGTCATCATAAAACATCCAGTGATTTCTACTCTTTACCACACTTTTTGCTGCATAGAATAATTCAGGGGTGATGACCAGGACTAAGGGGACCTTTAAGACTTGTGGACTTCAACATCTAGAATTTCTCAGCCAACCATGCTGTTTGGGGAATTCTGTGAGTTGAAGTCCACAAATCTTAAAGTTTCCAAGATTGGGAAGTCCGGGAATAACTCATACCATGCAACAACATAAAGGTGCAAAAAGCTGTATTTCAAACTTCTGTAATTTGGCACACTCCAGATGTGCCAGAAGTATATTTTTCAGACCCAATATTGGTCATGCTGGTTAAATGTTCTGGGGATTATAGTCCCAACATTGTACGAAAGATATCAAGTTTTGGAAGAGAAACTTGATGAGTCACAGAGAGCACATATACATGGAAACTCACTGAATTAAAATGTAATCTCCAAAATTAAACCACTGATTAGCTTAAGAGTGGACAGGTAGAATTTGTAGAAAAGGTAGAAAAATGGGTTCCAGTTGTTTAAAATTATTTATTTGGTCCAACAAATGCATAATAGATGGTTTACATATTATATTGATAGCTTAATATTTTGGTTATAGGTACATAAATTATTCTGAAAGAATGTAATATAAAGAATGATTTTATATCTACTGTATCTTGAATTAACTCCAAACTCTTGAGAATAAACATTGTTCAAATGAAATCTATTTTTTAACCATGTAGTAGCAGATGGGGGGTTCTCCACTTTTTTCTTTGTTTGTTTTATGCCTTCAAGTCAGTGTTGAATCCTGGCAAATGCCTGAACAGGTCCCTGCAGTTTTCTAGGCAAGATTTTTGCTCTTCCATTGCCTTTTTCGTATGGCTGAGAGAGTGCATAATGTGCCTAAAACAGAACTCACAATCTCCTGGTTTCTAATCTGGTGACTCAAGCACTACATCAGCCTAACTATCTATCTATCAATCTATCTATCGATCTATCTCTATCGAAATCCATATGTTCCTGTTCCCTTGTAGAATCTAAAAGCGTTCAGTACAATTGCTGGAGCACAAGAGACAATCTGGGACATGGGTTGGAAAGAAAAAGGACCAACTTCTCTTAAAAATGCCAGGGAAAAAAATATAGAAAATTTCTGGACCTGCCTATTGTGCTTCTGACTGATGTTGTATTCAAACATCAAAAGGTTACCACCCCAATATAAATGGAGGGAGAAATGAATAAAAGGAGCAAGGGGGAGGAGATGGAGGTATATTACAAATCACCTTGATGTACTGAATGAAATGGCTGAGAAAACAGAAGACAGAGGACTTTTCCGTGGCAGTGTTTGGATAGCCTGCATCTCTATTTTTTTATCATAGAGATGCTCACCTAACCATGTACTTGCTCACAGGCATTGACCAGCTACTGTCACCATCGCACACAACCGTCACAGTATGTAATTACATATACTTGAAAAGCAATAAAACAAGGAGTGAAAAATGGCATTGTCATCCAGTTTCAATATACTCATAGCATTCCTCTGCATTCCTCTGATGGCAATTGAAAGTGCGCGTTGAACTGAGAAGAGGAATACAAATTTAAAATGATACAGCAAAACGTTATTCGTGATTTGATTAAAATATTAATTTTTTTAAAGTCCAAATAAGTAGCAGGCGAAAAAAAATGTAATCTGGAATACATCCAGGCATCTGAAATTAAGAACAAGAGATTAAAAGATATCTGGTCCAATTGTTCAACACCTGGGTGGCATTTCTGTTCGCCCCTTTGAAAAATAGCATTTCCAGCTCAAAGTATGCTAGACCAATTTAATTTTTCCACCATGATCCCAACCTAATCAAGACTCCAACATTTTTAATAATTTTCCAACCTTTACTGCAGAATACAGCAAACAGAAGTCCAAATGGTTAAAAGCCAAACTAGATTTTCATCTGATTCACCTGTATTTGACGATCACAGTTCAGGGATCTTTATTAGTGAAAGGACCGAGCAAATAAAACAGACATGCTCCTCAAGGCAGCAATTTTTTAAACATAATGATAGGGCAGGAAAAATCTCTTCCAATGTTTACGGTTCTTTTCCACTTTAAGAGAAAGAAGCAACATCTCTTGATATCAAAACTTCAACTGAACCTGGATTAGAGAAGTCTTCTTTATAGAACATGAATCTCTCATGTATGACAAAGCTGAACTATTGATTGATCGTCATGTCAGTCCTTCTTACAGAGGTTTCTTGTTCAGTGCAGGCTTAATTGGGGGAGAGGGGAGAAGGTTACTGATAAAGGAAGGGAAATCCATAGAATCCCTCTTTTTATTGTCTAGGGCAGGGGTCTTCAAACTTGGCCCTTTTATGACTTGTGGACTTCAACTCCCAGAATTCCTCAGCCAAGCATGCTGGCTGAGGAATTCTGGGAGTTGAAGTCCACAAGTCATAAAAGGACCAAGTTTGAAGACCCCTGGTCTAGGGATTCAGGTCTATTAGCTTTCTATCCAAAGAGTAAAGAACATCCTTAAACTCTGTTCAAGTGAAAAGAATAAGTTCTCCATGTATAAGTTCTTTGCAAGCCCTGTCTTCATAAATAAATGAATCAACATTTCTGCAATACAAATAGGAATATCCACTAGAAGGGAATATATATAGCTGAGGGTTAAACTGTG
Organism: Protobothrops mucrosquamatus; assembly: GCF_001527695.2. NCBI lineage: Eukaryota > Metazoa > Chordata > Lepidosauria > Squamata > Viperidae > Protobothrops > Protobothrops mucrosquamatus. Next base: position 12,278 of record NW_015391038.1, read on the forward strand.
GAATCTTTGGTNCAGGTCTATTAGCTTTCTATCCAAAGAGTAAAGAACATCCTTAAACTCTGTTCAAGTGAAAAGAATAAGTTCTCCATGTATAAGTTCTTTGCAAGCCCTGTCTTCATAAATAAATGAATCAACATTTCTGCAATACAAATAGGAATATCCACTAGAAGGGAATATATATAGCTGAGGGTTAAACTGTGGAATCTTTGGTTCTCTTTGATCTTGGTCATTTCCTTGCAGATATTTCAGTATCTGACTAGGTAACATCATCAGTGCTGGTTAAGTGTGGAGTTTCAATATTGCAATCAATACCTACTCAAAACAGTATCCTAATCAAGGATCTACCAAGAAAAAAACCATATCCCTAGCAACACTTGCAGGGCAAGCAACTTATATAAACAGGGAATGAATCTCATACTTAGCAGCACTGATAATGTTACCTAGTTGGGTAATTAAACAAGCACCAAGGATTCCACAGTTAGAAATATACTTTTGTCTGATTTGGTAGCTTGAATTATTATGAATTATTATGAGCCAGAGTTATTCACAGCCTCTGGATCATTAGAAATAATCCAATTAGTATCAAATTTTCTGTATCTTGAAGAAATCTCTCCTCAATAAACTCTTATTCAGGGAATTAAGACCCCAAACATGCATGTTTCAAAACATGAGTGTGTCTATGAAATTATACTCGCTCAGTTTGTACATATGAAAAAATAATCATGATTCAATGAAAGGCAATGCAATTGAATTTGTGTGTAAAATAAATAGAGAAAATCTTAAAATATGTATATCCCAGAGCAAAGGGCCATAATTATTCTCATATAATGATATCCAAATTTCATATTATATCAGTCTTGCCGTATAGTGCCAATGTGCTTTTTAAATAATTATTTATTTCAAATATTCATATATTACATAACAATCGCTAAGCAACTTACATAGCACAGCTATAATACACTGTGTAATTGCATACATACATTTGTAACATAGTATCCTATTCTTATCGGATAATCTTCAGCAAGATCAGCTTGTTCCTAGACAGTTCTAACTGGGATAAAAATGCTATCCTGAAAATTGGAAATGTTGTCTCTCCAAACTGAGTGATGCTATTAGGAAAGAATGCACTTAATTATTGCAATATTATTTAAGGGTATTCAAAGAATTCATGTCACCAAAAAAATCCAAAAGCTGCTGACAAAATGTAATAAAATCCATCAATGAGAGTTAAAATAGTAACAGGTCATAGGTACAGTCAGTATGGTGTAGTGCAGTGGTGGCGAACCTATGGCACGGGTACCAGAGGCGGCACTCAGAGCCCTCTCTGTCAGCACACGCGCTGTCGCCCCAGTCCTAGGCCTTCAGCTGGGTTTTATAAAACCTTTTCACTTTAGGCCTCCACCGCCGTGTACAAAAAAAAAAAAAAGGTTCAATCAATCAGTCAATTTCAACTTCTCGCAGGAAAAAAAAAGATCTTGCAAAGTTGGAATTGATTGATTGAACTTTTTAGTCCCACCCAGTCTGCCGTTACCACCACAGCCATGCCCACCCAATGGGCCACGCCCACTCAATGGACCACACCCACCTGGCACCCGACGATGTATAAGTGGGTTTTGGGTTGCAGTTTGGGCACTCGGTCTGTAAAAGGTTCGCCATCACTGGTGTAGTGGTTAAGGCATCAGGCTAGAAACCAGGAGACTGTGAATTCTAGTCTGATCTGAGCCATAAAAACAGCTGGGTGACCTTGGGCCAGTCTCTCTCTCTCTCTCTTTCAGTCCTAGGAAGTAGAAGGCAAGACCAAACTACTTCCAAAAATCTTACCAAGAAAATTGCTGGAACTTGCCCAGATTGGAGTCAAGATTGACCAGAAGGCACTTGTTTACCGAAGTTAACAGATCCCAGTAATCAAGTCCACCATTTATGAAATGCCCTACAGCAGATCCCTTCTCTTTCATAAGGAAATCCCTCCCACATAATGATCCATGCAGCCTGGCATGCTACACTGCCTATAACCAAACATCAGGAAATTGTAGCATGAAGCTGGCATCTTCTGAAAGGATCTGCCACTTCTTCCCTTCAGCAGGAGAGGCTGATGCTAAAAAAAAACAAGCAAAATTAAGTAGGAAACAGGACAGAGGCTCAATTGCAACTGTCTGTGCTTTAGAATACCCAAATTTATTCTGAATTCTGAAAAATACAAGCAAAAGGTAACTAAACAACTAATCAACAAGTAAAAAGCCACACACAACAGGCTCCAGATAAATGCCACACACAGAATAGCCCAAAGCACACATTCTGATGAGAGAGAAATTCCCCAAGGATGGACTCCAGCATGAGTCTGAAATGCTTGGAAAACTAAACCTCTGGTCCCAGTGACTGACCCAGATTGGATCCTGCAACATTATCCCAGGACATGTATATTTGCCTTCATTTGCAAAAGGTAACTGTTTGGCAAATTCCACAACTATATGTGAACACTGTATTTTTCAAATCCACTCCTGCCTTCTACCTCCAAAACAATCAAATCAACCCATTTTATTATTATTTTTTAAAGAGCATCTAACATCTTTTCCCCAAAATTTAATTACCCAGCCATCCATTTGAGTAACCAGTTGTACAATGCCTGGGCTTTTGAAAATGTAGCAATATATCTTATTTATCTTTCATTTTATGAGTCGCCTATTTTACTCGTTTATCTGCAATCTAGGCTACAGGAAACGACTAGTAACACATTCATAATTGAGAATATTGCAGAGTAGATCCAACCATGAGCACACAGGAAACCAGGCAAAATCTTCTGCTTTGTGCCAAATAACTAAGAGCTTATAAAGAGGCACTACAGGTGCCGTTGCTTTCAAAGCATCTGTCTCATTCTGCCACTATAATAGCGGCTGAATGAAACAAGATGGATTCTCTAAATTCAGCCTTTGTAATCTATAGATATGCGTAGAGCAGCTTGACACTAGAGTTTGGACAAGATCTACCTCCTCGGCACATACAAAGAGAAACACACCTTATTTCATTCTAACCTCAAGGCACATTTGCTTCTCTACTTTTGTTCTCTTTCTGTATGTCACCAGGCAAAGAGGTAAATTACACAGCTCAACTTTCTCCAAAGACAAAACGAATTGATGAGAAGCGGGATCTTTCAGAACTGTACTTGAAATGTCACTCTCCCAGCAGGAGAAGAATAACAAAGTGTTCTGCTCCAAGCTCTGCCTTCAACATTCAGCATTTTCTTATAAGGCCAAACTAATATTACTCTGTTAGGGATTTAAAAAGGAATTTCAGGAACTGGGACTTCATATTATTAGAAAACCAACAAATCATCGCAAGTCATTCTGAAAACAAAAAACCGAGCTTGAAGATGAGATGCAAAATTTAAAAATTACAAAAGATACATTTCTATAGTTTGTACTAACAACAGCCTAGTCAAGGAACTATCAAGATTACTTCCACCAGCACTGACAGGGCAAGCCGACTACTATATGAACAGACGGCAAACCCTACTCCCTCCTAGCACTGATTATTTCTTCTATTATGTTTCTTCTTCTTCTTCTTCTTCTTCTTCTTCTTCTTCTTCTTCTTCTTCTTCTTCTTCTTCTTCTTCTTCTTCTTCTTCTTCTTCTTCTTCTTCTTCTTCTTCTTCTTCTTCTTCTTCTTCTTCTTCTTCTTCTTCTTCTTCTTCTTCTTCTTCTTCTTCTTCTTCTTCTTCTTCTTCTTCTTCTTCTTCTTCCTCTCCTCCTCCTCCTCCTCCTCCTCCTCCTCCTCCACCTCCTTCCTTGTCTAGTTGAAACTTGAAACTGCCAGAATTAAGCTACCTTCTTGGCTTTGTCATTGGCCAAAAATAAGTCATTATTAGTATGTTTCTGGTAATAGCCGACATACCAGCAGATGGGCTGGGCTCTGCATCTCTCCACATTCACGCAGTGCGTTGTTATCTGCTAAGAGCCTCCACTTCAGCATATTGGTTTACACTTAGGCACTCCAACTCTCAACCTATTCAGGTCCTACAAGTAGTATAAGGAAGATCGGATCCTTCAGCCATATCTTCTTTTGATGTTATTCCTTGCTTGCTTGATTCCTTCCTCCATCTTTTAATTCAATTTTGTTTGAGGATGTTTGTTCATGCCATAAAACTGTTCCTAGATTTGAGTCACTGGGCTTGGGGCTTCTGTCTGTTCAGAGGATGTCCAGGATCATTGTCTTGCTTAGTTCTCTCAGGATCTGCTACTACCTCTCTCCAGATCTTAGGTGGGGCAATGCCAGTAAGAGGATATATTTTCTCAATTGGTGTAGGTTTGAGACATCCTGTCACAAGTATTGTTTCATTGATGGTGATATCAACTTGTTTTGCATGTGCAAATGCACCCCACACTGGAGCAGCATACTCTGCTGTAGAGACACTTAAGGCCAAATCTGATGGGTACAACGTAGGCATTGAGCTCCTCATGTGTAGTTTATTAATTTTCTGACTTTAGCCTTGGTGTACTGTTTAAAAGAGAGTGTCCTGTCAAGTGTCTTGCAGAGATACTTCAGTGGTGGACAGTGCTGTCGTCGGTTTCCTTGCCACACAACACCCATCACTAGTGATGTTTCCTAGTGAGGAGTCCTTGATGCTCTCTGAGCTTGGTTGTTTTTTTCCAGATGTTTCATTACCCAAACTAGGTAACATCATCAGTGCAAATTGTCAAGCTCAGAAAGCACCAAGGACCCCTCATTTCAGCCGTGAGGTACAAATAATCTCTTTTACTGATGTTACCTAGTTTGGTAATGAAATGTCTGCAATAAAACAATAAAGCTCAGAAAGCATCAAGGACCACACATACTCTATTCTGGTCTTTTTTTTCCCCATTATGCTTATCATCCAGCAAACTTTGATGCCGATGGGTGGTGACCACATTAGACAGCCATTGGTAATGTTGACAGTTATCTTTCAATAGAGTTCTTTAACAGTACCCTACCCATCGACTGAAGGATACTAATGACATTTTTAAACAGAAAGTTACACTCCATTTCACTGTTTAGAACAGAACCCACTTTACAGATTAGAACGGGAGTAGATTCATCTGTAAAGAAGCGAATCGCATAAAAAGTATGAAGACCAATGAAGATATTTAGTAAAATATTCCCCATATATTTCTGAAGAGTGACATGACCTACAAGTCAGCCCTCAGTGGCTGCATTCTGGCCTAATCATGGATCACCAATATCTTGGTGCATATTCTGCTCACTCATAGATCACTAATATAATAGTAACAATAATAATAATAATAATAATAATAATAATAATAATAATAATAATAATAATAATAATAATGATGATGATGATGATGATGATGATGATGATGGTGGTGGTGGTGGTGGTGGTGGTGGTGGTGGTGGTGGTGGTGGTGGTGGTGGTGGTGGTGGAAGGGACCTTGGAGGTCATCTAGTCCAACCCCCTGCTCAGGCAGGAAACCCTATACCATTTCAGACAAATGGTTTGTCCAGTTTCTTCTTAAAAACTTCCAGTGTTAGAGCTTTCACCACTTCGGGAGGCAGGTTGTTCCACTGGTTAATTGTTCTAACTGTCAGGAAGTTTCTCTTTAGTTCTAGGTGCATATTCTGCTCAATCTCTCTTCTTTCTCCAGCTAGTGAGAGTATGGGGGGGGGGGGAACCCACAGGAACTTCTTTTGCTGATTTCCTTATCCTGACTCTTCTTTCCAAATTAAGACTCTTAGCTTCTGTCTCCCAAAAGATCCATCACCTCAGAAACAGGATGTAAAATAATGGATTTATGTGCATTATTTCAGTTATAATCCTTATTATTCAGATTTCAGTTGAATATTAGGAAACTTTCTTTAACATTAATATTAACAGTAGTTTGGCAGTGGAATCAATTTTTTTTTGCACACTTAAATAATCTTCAAAGCCCTGAGAGGTGACTGAAGAACTGATGGCGCAGTTGCATTGCAAATTAGTCAGAATTCACTTCTGATTCTAGCTTGAATCTTAATTGCCTCGAGTTTCTAATCTCTCCATGCTATGGCTCAGCATGAGTCACTTATTTTTACCAATTTTCTTAAATGTATCTGCATGCATTAGTCATACTAGCCATCTGACCTCCAAAAAAACAAGCACAGAACAGAAAAATAATCAAAGCTTCTTTCTCCCTCTTGAATTCTTTGTTTAAAAAAATCCTTGTCGTGTCCTATAGGATGCCATATGGCATTACTGATAAAATCACCAAACTGTAGCAGGACAAAGCAAGGTAGTTGTTTTGTATTGTGTTGCTTTTGATATCACTTTAACAATCATCTTTCCAATTTGTACGAACATTTCCCAGGCCCTGGCATTCATAGTAATGTGTTCTCATCACAAAGTTAGGCTTTGTCACTATATTGATTAGAAAGCTATATTTTTTTCAGTTTCCAAATATTTTCACACTTCACTGGGATGAGGAAAGCAAATTTTTACGTCTGCCACATGTTGTTATACTGACCTCAATACAAGCCTTAGTAATACAGTGTTAGAATGAGGAGCCAATGAGATTAAAATAATTACCTAATATTGAAGGGCACAGAGAAACTTCAGCGGTATTGTTCTGTAATGGCAAGAATCTAGATAACAACAACAACAACAACAACAACAACAACAACAACAACAACAACAACAATAATAATAATAATAATAATAATAATAATAATAATAATAAAGTTGGAAAGGGCCTTGGAGGTCATCTAGTCCAACCCTCTGCTCAGGCAGGAAACACTAGACTATTTCAGACAAATGGCTGTCCAGTTTCTTCTTAAAAGTTCCAGTGTTGGAGCATTCACCGCTTCTGGAGGCAGGTTGTTCCACTGGTTAATTGTTCTAACTGTCAGGAAGTTTCTCCTTAGTTCTAGGTTGCTTCTCTCCTTGATTAGTTTCCATTTGTTGCTTCTTGTCCTGCCTTCAGGTGCTTTGGAGAATAGCTTGTCAGTCACAAAATAAGCTTCTACAGAATAATAATCTACATGCATACACTTTTTGTTTGTTTAATAGTTTTCTGTAAACAGATTTTTGTTTGTTTAATAGTTTTCTGTAAACAGATTATATTCTCTTTGTGAACTGCTTATTTATTTGACCAGAACAAATTTAACTGCAAGCAATGCCTCTACATCGCTTCATGATAATTTTGCAAAAGTTCCTCATTCAGGATGCTTGAAAGAAAACTTAGAAATATCCTCAAATGCATCAATAACGTTGTACAGATATTCACAAATCTTGCATTACAGGCTTGCATCATATATATGAGCTCACATACAAACATGTTCCATTATCAGTTATTGCTATTTCAGACAATATCTATATTAACAATGATGTGCCATCTAAGCAATGGCAAAAAAAAAAGATCTCCAAATTTGGAGTCAAATCAAGAAATCAAGAATTAAATACAAATTCAACTCCCAGAATTCCCCAGCCAGCATAGAGTTGAAGCCAACACATCATAAAGTTGGCAAGGTTGAGAAACACTTCACTAGATAACTGGCTATTCACACATACTCAGTCTGTTCCGAATATGGAGGGGCTGCTACCTTTGTTGCTACTTGCCTGTTAAGATCACATATGAAGGTATAATTGAATTGAAGTGGATCAAAGCAGCTAAATTTCATAGTGTCTTCTCTGTAGCCATCTCTGAAGTTTGACTGACATTGTTTATCCCAGCCTTGAAATTCCCAATAATCACTTTGAAACCCAATGGAGCAATGAGGACAGCAGCTCAGTTTTCGGAGTGTTATTTAAGGCAAGATTTCTTACTCTAACCATCTTGAGTTTTTTTTTTTCTTTTCAGCTCAGCATTAGTTGTCCTTTTCTTACAGATATGCTTTGTTAATCTATCCTCAAGTGATTAACCTAGACAAATAGGAAGCTGGAAAGGCGAGAGAAAGAAACTCAAGGCTACTTAAACATATCTTAAAGCTTTTTTAAAAAAGAAGCTGGAGGCTATTTAAACACATCTTTAAAAATCCCCATCGATTAAGTCTCAATGTTTGCTGTTAATAGGGGGCATCATGCAGTTCCTAAAGATCTAACAAGACTGATTATATTTCAGAGTGACTGGAAAGTTCTGATTTAGGCACCGGCTACAGCTGGGAACCAATGCTCTCATCAGTTGGTGTCACTGGCATCTCTGAAAATTCCCGAAGTGTTCAAAAGTACAAAAGGAGAGATTGAGTAAAAAGGCCCAGCAAACTGTACATCAAACTAAGAAAGATCCTTTTGATGTCTACCTAGAGTTGTATTTGTTCTGGCTGCTGCACTTCACATTCTAATCATGTGAAATAAAAGACCTTCGCTTGGTCTGCATAGTCAGTAATAAGGATGTCAAACCAGTCCTGCCCAGATTTGACTGAAAAGAGGGTTTACAAATATATCTTGGCCTGTTGTGAGACTGGCAGCTTAATTGTTCTAAGTGAAAACAATTAGTCTTCGGATTTCTTCCCTAAACACAAAAATCGGGTGGTGTGTGTGTGTCTTTCTTCATCTTTTCTTTGTAATAAACAGAATGCTGAAATAAAGTTAAATTCTTGAAATCCTCTCTATTGTTTGCACGAAGTGCTGCATTTATAGGAGTGTCACTTTATTCGGTTTTGTGCAAAGAAAACAAATCAATACAGGAATGTGCTAGTTCGGGTAAGAATTTGATCAAAATAGTATTGCTGCTATGCTGGTTTTTCTCACTGGGACTCAGAACTCTTGAATTGGAAAATTGCTAGTCTGAAGCTTAAGTAGCTGGGTCACCTGGTTAAGTGAGATGCCCACATCCAAACCACAGAGGGAACATTTCATGCAGGTGGTCCCCAACTTGCAACTATTTGCAATAGAGGCAAATATCTGTAGCTCAGGTGTAGGATGAGGGTGAAGTTTCGCTCTCCGAGCTTGTGGGTTGGTTTCCAAATGTTTCGTTACCACGCTAGGTAACATCTTCAGCAGAGTTTAGGGGATGTCAGTGTCAGTGTTCTTCTGTTTATAAGGGCTTCAGGTTTGACTCACACCTGACCCGTCACAAGACCCTCACTTGACACACCCACACCTGAAACCCTTATAAACAGAAGAACACTGACACTGACATTCCCTAAACTCCTCTGAAGATGTTAACAAAATGCTCGAAAATCAACCCGCAAGCTCGGAGAACGAATCTTCACCCTTACAACTATTTGTTTAATTACCGTTCAAAGCTACAAAAGCACCGAAAAACGTTACTTATGTCTGGTCCTCACACAGCCTCCTTATGGCCACATGATCAAAATTCAGAAGCTTGGCAACTGGCATGAATTTACAATGGTTGCAGGGTTCTGGGTCAGGTGACCACCATTTGTGTTTCCGACAAGCAAAGTCAGTGGGGGAAGTGGGATTAACAACTGCAGTTTAATACCGTGGCAAAAAAAAGGCATAAAATCATAAAATCAGGCACGACTTACTTAAGAACCCCTATGCTTAGCAATGGAAATTCTGATCCCAGTTGCAGTCGTAGGTCAAGGGCTACCTGTACTGAAAACTCAGGAGTCTGAAACTTTAGATCCCAGGGCTGGCAGAGAATAGGAAGTCCTAGGATGGTTTGAAAAAAAAATTAAAAATTAGCTGCAGACACACTAAATTACAGGCTGCAGCCAGTCTACAGTCTAGATCTGAATTTTCCTTTTTGCTGAGTTTACAGATTCTTTCCCAGTCTCTTTTCCCTGCCTGCAGATCATTCCCTGACCCCCCCCCCAAGCTTTATTCCAGTAGCACCTCCTCCCACCTTTGAAGAAATCTTCTCCTTTTTCTGTCTATCTCCTCTGGATCTGTCTATACTTCTTTCTTTCTTTTTTTTCAAAACCTCAGTGTCAGTTTGAGATGATTTCAGGAGTTTAAACTTTCATCCCCTCTGAATTTCCTCTGTAGCTTTTATGTGCCTAACTTATACACCTGTCAGTCAGATCAGCAAAAAGGGGAATAAAGCATTGTCCTTCAAACTCATATTTTTTGTTTCAGGGCAGTCCCTCCTTCTGCACACCTCTTCTCCTTTAAGAGGTGGCATGGGGATTTTACCCTCCTAAGACTCCATTGTCTGAACACAAAGACCTTGCACTATTTTTTTCCATATCTAGACAAGAAATCTGCCACTCAGAGGTGCTTCCCTGACTGATACTGTGTTTTAAACCTGTAAGATTAAAGTGCCAAATACCATCTGGTTAACTTTCTATTATCGGCATTACAAGAGGTTGGTGTTATGGAATGACCGTGGCATCCTTTTAAATATTCTATGCATACCCTACTTTACATAATTACATAATGACAGAGTTGGAAGGGACCTTGGAGGTCTTCTAGTCCAACCCTCTGCTCAAGCAGGAGACCATATACCATTTCAGACAAATGGCTGTCCAATCTCTTCTTAAAAAGCTTTCATGATGGAGCATTCACAACTTCTGAAGTCAAGCCATTCCACTGATTAATTATGGAGATTTCTCCATAATTCTAGGTTGGATCTCTCCTTGATAAGTTTCTATCTGTTACTTCTTGTTTTGCCCTCAGGTGCTCTGGAAAATAGGTCAGCAGCCTCTCAGATATTGGAAGACTGCTACTATGTCACCCCTAGCCCTTATCTTTCCAAGTTCCCGCAACCAATCTTGACTTGTTTTCCCCATTAAGATTTTCATTAATGGAAACTTTCCCAAGTTCAAAGTTTGTTGAAATCAGCTCTCTTAAAATCTAAGACACTAGGTTGACTTTGTTCTATCGCTTGTGTCTTGTGTTACATTACTATCTCTATACTACTGCACCTTTGCTTTCTTGGCATTAACTCTTTCAATAAGTATAATACAGGGTGTATTCCATTCTTATAAATTTGTCCAAGTTCTGCAACCAAACCCACATCAGATCTTCTTCTTCTTCTTATGCCATATCCATTATCGGACTTTGTCGATCATGTTGGTGATCCTGTTTTTATCAGCAGCTGTACGAAAAAGTGCTGCTGAGTTTTGTCCAAACCACATCAGATACTCCTACATATACAGTAAAGGATAAATCAAAATTAACTCCTTTTAACATAGGATTTGATAATGCCGTTTTTAAAGTCTCAAGAGCTTTGTGGCATTAGACTGGTCATTGTGCTTTGATGGGAGCTTGTTTCTTTGTTAAGTTCCATCAGCACTTGAGCTTGTGTGGAAAAATAGGGAACAAATCTTCTACTGCAGGGCTTTTCAACCAGTGGTATGGGTACCACCTGTGGTACATTGGCACCTGGCAGGTGGTACGCGACCATCCTAGAAAAGTGGTAGCAGGGGAGGGGAATGAGCTGAACCGGTGGTAGCACCGCACAAGCCTGAGCGAGAGATGGCTGGAGCTGCAGGGCTGTCAGGACTCAGCGGAAGCGCCAGGATCAGTGCCGCTTTCCAGCTGATCAGCGCTTCTTTGGGACTGTCAGGGCTCAGTGGAAGCGCCAAGATCAGCACCAGGCTCCAGCTGGAGCTCGGCACTGATCCTGGTGCTTCTGCTGAGCCCTGAAGAAGCACCAATCAGCTGGAAAGCAGCACTGGTGCTTCTGCTGAGCCCAGAAGAAGTGCCGATAAGCTGGAATGTTGCAGCATCTCCAGGGTCTTGTGATTTACATTCAGATGCTTGGCAACTGATTCATATTTATGACGGTCACAGTGTCCCAGGGTCATGTGAAGTGACCAAAGCCTGCTGCAACCACCCAGCAGACAGGGGGAATAAAAACCAAACACCCCCCCACCCCACCCCCACTGCCAATCTTCAACAGAAATGCTCACAACAATGAAAACCTTGGACAGGAGGAGGAGCGCTGTCGGGCAGGCAGGCAGGTGTCTTGCTCAGCTGTGGCTTGGGGGGCACTTTTTTCAGTGCCATTGTAACTTCAAACAGTCACTAAGCGAACTGTTGTAAGTCGAGGACTACCTGTACTTTATCACTTTTTTCCTTTTTTTGTCATCAAGTTTTTGACACCTTGCTAGGTGACTGGTGGTACTCGGATGTTGCCATATCCTAAAAGTGGTACAATGGGTGAAAAGGTTGAAAAGCCCATTTCTACTATATGCTATCAATCCAAGGGAAGGTCACCTTCCTTGGTTATTGGCATTGGTGTATATAAGATAGAGTGAACTTTTGCTGATAAAAAAAAAGAACGTAAGTACTTTTCTTTCTACTTGGAAACCGCTTTTGGACTTTGTGCTTGAGGTGGGAAAAAAATGATATTATGATTTTGAGTTTTATTGATTAGGCTGATTTGCCGATACAGAAATGGCTAGTACATACTACTATAGAAATGTAAAAAGTTGAGATTTGATTTTAATGTCTGATTTTACTGCCACAGAGAAAGTCGGAAGTCAATGCCTTTTGTTTCCTCCCCTCCCCTTCTTCACACCTTTTTTGTTTTCCCTTTCTCTACTGTTGTCTCCTACTATTTGCTTTTGTATTTTCACATTTTATATTATAAATGAATAAAACTAATAAAAAAGGAGATAGACTGAACTTTTTTCCCATTAGGTTTAGCTCCTTGATGCCTACAACGGACCCAAGGTATTCTAAATCCTTGAATTCCTTTGGGTTGATGCTAATGTCTCCTTATGTGTTGGTACTAACTTACCTTAAATGTTCTAACTATTCTTGCCAGCTAGAGCTTATATAATAATGTTATCAAGATAGGCATCACAAAAACATCCTTTTCCTAACAGAAATGTCCTTAAATGCTGGAACTGTTTTTGTTCCAGCTAGTTCCATTAATTGTCTTTATCTCTTTCTACCCACTATCTTAATAAATATACATAGTATAGCTTTGGTTTGTCTTCCCCCTCTTATTGACTGATTGTATCTTGGCCACTATTTTATTTGGTCCGTGCCACTTAGCTTGTAATTTACATTCAGTATCAGGTAGTAGCAATGTAGAGAGCCAGTTTGTAGTGATTAAAGCACCCAGACAAGAAAATGGGAGGTTTTAGTCCTGTCTTAGGCAGGAGGTCAGGTGGGTGTCAAAAGATCATGCATTAAATTGCAGCTTGAGATTTATTGCTCAAGCCTATACCCAAGAATCTAGTCAACTAAAGTTTAATACTAAATTGGCACCAGATAAAGTCAATGGAATTCTAGGGGGGGTTGAACTTAGTCATTTGTGGCAATGCAACAACTCTAAACTGATGATGCACTTAACTCCACTACCACCCCAGCTTTGCCTGCTCTCCTCCTACACTGGGTGACCTTCTTCAGTCCTATCAAAGAAGATAAGGGCAAACCACTTCCAAAAAATGTTGCCAAGAAAACTGCCTGGAAGTCAAAACTGACTCAAAGGCTCAAAGAAATCCCCCAAAAGTAACACTGCAACTGGGACCTGTTTGCTTCAACTATAGTAAAGTGTTTGTTGGGGGGTGGGGAGAGAGAGAGAGAGAGAGAGAGAGAGAGAGAGAGAGAGAGAGAGAGAGAGAGAGAGAGAGAGAGAGAGAGAGAAGGAGGAGGAGGAGGAGGAGGAGGAGAAAGAGAAAGAGAAGAAGAAGAAGAAGAAGAAGAAGAAGAAGAAGAAGAAGAAGAAGAAGAAGAAGAAGAAGAAGAAGAAGAAGAAGAAGAAGAAGAAGAAGAAGAAGAAGAAGAAGAAGAAGAAGAAGAAGAAGAAGAAGAAGAAGAAGAAGAGAGAGAAAAAAATATTTCTATTATGTAGCCACATTTGCTTCTGTTAATCTTTCTCTAATTTTTGCTGCCTTAACTGTATTTTTAATTTTTTTCTCATTGGGTCTCATTTTAGGCCTTTCCATCCTTTGTCTAGCTTTCTTTTGCAATATCTAAGATTCCTCTGGGATCTATCATATAAGAGTTCAAAGGGTTTAAAAGCAGTGGACAGCTGTGGAACTTCCCAATATGCAAATAACAGACAAGCAACAACACATCCTAATGCTTAGGAGCCTCAGCTGCCTAATTCCATAACATATTCTTTGGCATCTGTTTCAATTGTTCTATAAGTCCATCTGTCTGGGAATGACAAAGACTAGTACAATTTTCTGCCATTTCTAGATCTTCATACAATTAAGGACAATTGAATATTTGATCCCTGACCTGTCAAAATCTCATAGGATATTCCTACTGTGCTAAAGATCTTAATTAACTCAGTAGCAATCTTCTATGCAACCACAGTCCTTAGAGGTACTGCTTTTGGATATCAAGTAGCATAATCAAATGACAGCATATCTTGATGGTCTTTGGTAGTTTTGTATAAAGAGCTGCAATATCCATGTTCTTCTTTCTGGGTCAATTAGGTTTGATTCTCGGAAAATTGCCTAGACAATTCCTGCAGTTTTCTTGGGAAGTTTTTCAGAAGTGATTTGCTATTGCCTCCTTCTAGGGCTGATAGTGACTGGACCAAGGTCACCTAGCTGGTTTTGTCCCTAAGCAGGACTAGAACTCACGGTCTTCTAGTTCCTAGTTTGATTCCTTAACTATTACACCAAACCGGCTCTCTAAAATATCCATATCTATTTCTTTTAGAGGGAATTTCTGGGATGTTCTCCATTGGTGTTTCATCACTTTCTCTGTTTGGTCTAGTATATTGTCATTTGGAACATGATCTACAGTATTTTTCTACTGCTGCTGTTACCTCGGCCAATAAAACCTATCCAACAGGTGATTTGGGGGTCGATCATGACCCATAGATCCTGCCCATGAATTTTCATGAGCTAACCTTGGTAGCGCTGTCCTATATTCCTGAGGCACTACCACTTCTTCTAACCCCTCCTCTGTGCTTGGATCTCGTCTATGCCTCGACACTAGGCTGCCTTCTTAACAAAAATAGGTTTTCCTATCCATGTTTCCTCATCTTCAGTAATAGCTCTTCTGCACATGCCTAGTGTAGGATCCATGTCTATTGTAAGGACCCGCCTCAATCAGTTCTCCCAAGAAAGCAGACCTCTTGAAATGACTTCATTTCAAAAGGTGTTGGGAGGTGTTGACAGCAGGAATAGAAGGTAGGATCTGAGGGTTTCCCGCGTGAATCAAGTAAATGAAAGTGTCCATAATAATCCCACCCAAACTGTCCATCCAGACGGTTCAAACAGGCCAATCCACAGGTGTGAAAATGCCGTGGGAACGGAGTGATAAGGTGCCGCTTCCAAGGCTGTTAGATATCTGCGCCATTTCTTCCACGCTTGGAGATAAGGCAGATGGCCAGAGGTACATTCCATTCTCACCCCGTTAGAGACATATCATAGAGCAGGGGTAGTCAACCTTGGCTCTTTTATGACTCGTGGACTTCAATTCCCAGAATTCCTGAGCCAGCTTAGCTGGCTCAGGAATTCTGGGAGTTGAAGTCCACAAGTCATAAAAGAGCCAAGGTTGACTATCCTTGTCATAGAGGATAGAGCAAGAGACAGAGCAAAACAAATACACATCGGCACCTCAAGCTTTCCCCTCCCCCCTCCAGGAGAATGGCAGAACACGAAAAGTATAAGAAATCCCATGCACACAGAACATAGGGTTCTGACATCTATTTCCTATTTTTATTCAAGGGCTTCCTTTGGGCTTTATCTGCACATTTCAGCTCCCGCTTTTTCTAGGAGGTTTACTATCCACAAATAGGTCTGGATGCAAAGCAAGAATTCTCTGATATTCTTTTTTTTCCCTCCGCCTTGCTTGTGCTCTCATTAGCACTTCTGTATTTTCACTTGGTACGTTACCATTGTCTCTGTTCCAACTACCAATCTGGAGCGTACGGTAGATCTGTGCTCCTGGGCTAAGCATCTTACCATTTTCTATTGTTAGGCAGTACATTTGTTTCTGAGACCCCATACAAACCTTTACCAAGGATACAGGTAGTCCTTGATTTATGATCACAGTTGAGCCCAAAATTTCTATTGTCAAATGAGACATTTGTTGAGTGATTCTTTTTCCCCATTTTACGACCTTTTTTTGCCACGGTTTTTAAGTGAATCACTGCAGTTGATAAGTTAGTAACCTGGTTGTTAAGTGAATCTGGCTTCCCCATTGACTTTGTTTGACAGAAGGTCGCAAAAGGCACATAAATGTGAACCAGTGGCCAAGCCTCTGAATTATGACCACATGATCATGGGGATGGTGCAAAGCTCGTAACTATGAAAAATGGTCATAAGTCACATTTTTCAGTGCCATTATAACTTTGAATGGTCACTAAATAGTTGTAAGTCGAGGACTACCTGTACTTTCCTTCTTGTACCAAATATATACACTGGGAGGAAAATTTGCTCCTAGCAAGGGTGCATTGGCTACTAAGTAGGGGTGCACTACTCTTTTGACTGTGTCTATCACAGTCTGAGTTGCTGATTGTGAGACCACCACAATAATAATAATAACCTAAATAGTTTGTATTCTAGGGTTGGAGTGAACACCATAGGGTTCTCCAGAAGTCTTGGGGAAAATTACCATTAGTCCATGATCAGAGATTGTGGAATGTGTACTCCAGACATCTGGAGAAGAGTCTACTGCATCTACAATGTTCATTGGAGACATATACAGCATTTGTCTACCTAGACAGAGATGAACTTACACTTCATTTTTCTGTATCTTGGTAACTTCTGCTTCATATACTATGTGAATATGTGATAAAGCTGAGTTTCGGAACGATCTGTAAAGCCAGCTAGTTCCAAATATGGCTAAAGTATAAAATGGAACTGTGCAATATAATTTAATGTCAGGGTATCTTATCAGATTGGGAATGAGATGCTTTGTTTATAATGACAGTTGCATGATAACGGAATGGGATGGAGTAAGTAACAGTGGATACAGAGGTTGTATCCTAGGGCTCTCCACGGTGGCTACAGAGTTTAACACTCTCGCCAGTCTTTTTAAACATCTACATGTTATTCAATGAAGACATTTCCTGAGATGAGATTGAGTATCATTTGTTATACCCAGTTGTATAGCTAGTACTCGACTTATGACCAACATTGAGCCCAAAATTTCGGACAGTCGTTAAGTGAGTGTTTTCCTTGTCAGAAGCTGGCTGGGAAAGGTACAAATGGTGATCATGTGACCTGTAACATTGCAACTGACATAAATACATGCCATTTGCTAAGCGCCCCAATTTTGATCACATGATCATGGAGATGCTGTCACAGTTGTGTGAAAACTGTCATAAGTCACTTTTTTCAGAGCTGTTACAATCTCAAATGGTCACTAAATGGATAGTTATAAATTGAAGATTACCTGTACCTCCGAGGATCAGACTAGCTGTCACTTGCTGAAATTTATATAACCCTAAAAACATGACTATTCAATACAATGAAGCTAATGGAATCTAGCATTAGTGTAGTTGGATTGGTTAGTTATTTGGTTGTTTATGCTAGTATTATTTTGGGTTGTATTTGAATGTTTACTGTTCCTTTATCATTATATCTTTCTAATTTTGTTTCTGTTTCTGCTGTCATTGTTTTGTTTTTTGTTGGTTGGTTTCTTTTAATCGTCTTACTATAAGAAGTCACTGGAGTGGAGAGGCATATATACTAAACCCTAGTAAATGAATGAAAGTATATAAATAAGCATTCCCTTTCCAGGACTTTTTAAATTTGCCCTGATATTAAACATTAAAAAAAAAGAACATGACATGGTAATTTTGAGCTGTCTTTTATCTTCCACTTTTACGGTTAATGAATTTTAAATTGTTTTATTAGAGTTTTGTAGGATGGCCTATAAATAGTAGAAGTATGTCAAATCACAAAGAGCGTAAGTGGATAAATGTGGATAAGAAAAGGCAGCATAGACAGATATCATTTTAAACTAGTATTTGCTTAAGAAATC
>NW_015391039.1:0-30035 GCF_001527695.2 Protobothrops mucrosquamatus
AAAAAAGGTGTTTGGGTTCCCTAAAGCTGTCTTAATTTCTTCCATCCCATAATTTGCTCTTCAGTTCCGGGTGTTTGTTTATTCTCTCCTTGTAGAACTGTGCTATCCCTGAATTTCCTCTTTAATAGCCAAGGATGTGCATTCTTTTGATATTTTGCATTTAAAAAATATATATTTTCACTGAGTCTTTTCAATCCGGTGTCCCTCAGTTTGGTTTTTGGCACGCTCCGACTGACTTAAATGAGTTCAGCTTTAGAGGCACCAGTTACAAACCAACAGTTCTTTCTACTTTTTCTTCTCTGGTATAACTTCAGTTTCAGTTCCAAGGTGAATTTTAATAAGACCAGAAAGAATGGGGGAAATTGCAGATTGATGCTCAGAAGATGTGTTTGAAATGGTTAGTTTTTACCCAATGTGTCTGATTAGAAACCACCATAACACTAATGAGTGCGAGGTACATGGGTTTATTTTTTTTTTGGGGGGGGGTCTGTCAAATTCCATGCTGAGTTATGGTTTCCCCACACAGTTTGCCTATATGTGTGCTTCCATACACACAAAGACAAAGTTTGGAAGTAGCTTCTTTATCTCCAAATCGAAGGATTATCAATCCCAAACTGACTTAGATGGATGTTCTTATTTGAGTTCCTTTTTCAGTTGAATTCAGAAGACAATTCTTCTTTTGCCCTACTTACTGTAGGATAAGTTGATCAGGTCCACTTAGTGGATAGTTTGTGGGTGTAAATAATTCTGTTAATATTGCTTCTTTCCTCTTTCTGGAATATATATATCTTTTTTTTAAAAAAATATTGCCATGGATCACAGTTAAAAACTCATGGTGTTGTGTGATGGATCCTCATATTGAGTAAATTCTACTGAAAGCAGCACAGAACAATATGTGACTCTCCAGATATTGATGAATTACGGGTCTGCACATATTTTGGGATCATGTTAAGCAAGGCTGTTGGGAATTGCAGTAGGGTTTCATCTGAAGAAGAGGCTATAGAGATTTCCTAGACTATATTCCCTGAAAGACAAAAATCGTTGGCGAAGCAAAGGGTTGTATTGCGGCTCTTTAAATATGAAAGAATTCAACACATGGACTTGTTCCTGCAGAAGTCCTCCTTCTGACACAGCTTGGAGAAATCTTCGATGCCTCAAACCTTCTCGCTAAAGGAGATTTTTTTTCCACCAGCATGGTGGAAGCTGCTGCTCAACGTGCTACTGGGGAATCAATCAGTTCCACCTGGAAAACATTTAAGATCTTAGACTCAGTGAGGTGATGCTATTTGGTTAAGGTTTCCTGGTCTGTTTTATTGAACGTGAGCCATTGCTATGAACATAGCCAAGCTTGTCTTCTTATTGACTTAACATTTTCTCTTCCTTGGTAACTGTTCTGAATCGTATAGCTCTATGTAACCCTAACTAGAGAGCATGTATCAGTATGTTAGAATATCTGGCATTTATTGAGTTAAGTGCTGTTTCCTTAAGAGATGGATTATGGGAAATGCAGTTTTGCTAGTCAGTCAGCCCATGTTAATGGGTCAGTGGGAGGAGTTTCTAAAGGGCATTGGGAGACTTCCTGGACACAAGCCAGATTGGAATGTCTTTGTCTAAAGAAGAGCATGGGCCATCAGATGTCACCAGATGACCCTCTGCCGCTATAAAGATGATATGGAGGGAGCATCATTCTTTTCACCTGTAGGAATGGACAAGAGATGTATTATCAGAGGCAATTGTCATGAGTGCAAGTAACCTATCTGATTAAAAATATGTTTTTTGTTATGAAATCATTTCTATTGAGTTTATCTATCTGATTTGATTTATATGGCATTTTAACTCAAGATCAGAATAGTAACCTTATTCCTTCTCCACCAGCGCCCCCAATTTCCTTAGCTTCAGTTATTCTCAATATAAACCCTTCTCATTCTAAAGGTAAGAAGGAAGGAGATCTTGTCGGTAGATTCTATGAGGTTGTCTCTGTTGGTAGATCTGAACTTTTTATGGGAAGTGGAGTAACGGTATCTATAAGAATTTGATACGCATTGCATAAAACAAATGATGGCAGTGTTCCGGAACCTGAATTAAGATGCTTTGTAACTCAAGTCCAGACAGTTAACTCAACGAAAATGGTTTTAAACAAATATTTAATCCGGGAATTCTTAACCGAACTCACAATTCTGAAGAGGCTTCCAGATGCTGTACATTTGTCCATTTACGTAGGTAGAAACAATAATTCCTCCATATCAGCTCTAGCGTGATTGTAGACGGTGTCTCTCCCCATGCATCCACATGCTAAACTCAAGACAAAAGCATTCCTTCCAAGCTGGCACGTAGCCAGGATATCCTGTGATGAACTTAGTAGCCCCTCCCACTGACTTGTTAAACATAGGATTCACTGAACAGCTAAACTACATTACCCATAAGCCATCTCTTAAGGAAACAGCATCTAACCCTTTAAATGCCAAACATTCTAACATACAGTTCTTATAGCTAATACATGCTCTGGCCAGGTGATTACATTACCGGTCCAGCACAGGCAGCTTCTAACAATGACTGGAGACAAGTATGCCTAACATCTACTGCAGTATATCACAAAGTATCCAAGGAGTTGTAAAAATGGACTTCAAGTTAAATGGATACATAGATAACCTATTATTTTGACCTGACTTCATTGTGACATAAAACCAATGTAACATTTATTAGTTAGTTTCAGATCAGATCAGATCTCAGTCCTGGCAGCTGGGTGGACAGATGTCCACCATTTGCCATCTGACACCCAAGAATATTCTAATCTCCTTCAGCATATCCCCCCACCTTGTCCTCCATGCCTCCACCTTGCTGACTGTCTTGGTTTCCTTCTAGTTCATCTTTTACTTACATCATGTGCCCCAAATATATGGATTTCGCTGCTTGCTAATCTTATAATATGCCTCAAATACTAACAGAGGAAGATAGAGTATAAACAGCCATTCACTTAACCTCTACCCAGTTTAACCCCAAGAATGCCTGGAGAGAGAGGAATGACCCAAAGTACTTTCTTATGGCTTGACCATTAGTGATCCCTCTACCAAACCACCCGGTTTTGATCTGTCTCACTCTGTCTGGACAAAATTAAATAGAAGTAGGTGGGATACTGAAAGAAGTGTCTCTGCCCTGTATCAGTGGGAGTGGAAAGATTCCCCTTGTTGTGACTGTGGTGCTGCGATGCAAACTATTCAACATATTGTGGAAGATTTCCCATGACATGTGTTTCTCTGGCTCCTTAGAAGATCTGCACAAAGCAATGACAGAGGTGATTGCCTGGATAGCTGGATTGGACATCCAGTAATGAAGCCACTGTCCTACCCCTGTAGAAGTTTTGTACATAATTATGTGGATTGTGTGTATATGTTTACTTCTCTTCTATTGTGTTCTCGTCATACACCAAATAACAATGGAACATAAAGGCTAGAATCCCAAAGGTGTTTTTTCAGGAGGCAACTGGACATTCTTGTTTTTCTTTGAAGAAGTTTCACTTCTCATCCAAGAAGCTTCTCCAACTCTGACTAAATGATGGGGAATGAAAGGATTTATACTCCTTGCAGACAGCTGGTCATTTGCCTTCTTTTAGAGCAGGGGTGTCAAACTCGCAATGTCATGTGATGTGTCGCGACGTATTGTGCCTTTTTTTCCCATTCCAGCAATGGAGTGGGCGCAGTTTCGCTAGGATGCATCCGGCCCGCGGGTCGGCAGTTTGACACCCCTGTTTTAGAGAGTCATTGAGGCCACTCGGAGGTTTATCTGTGTCTTCAGGGTCACCTGAGTGGTGGAAATCTGTGTGGAGCCTGCTTGGCTTCTGTTCTGGGTCCCTTCCCTGTTGAAGACAGGCGTAGACTGTTGGGGAGGAGTCTGTGTTGTCTGCATCTCAAACTTAAGTGCAAATGGTTCCTGTAGTCTGTAATGTTTTCTGGAAATCTGCTCATACTCCCGCACCATTTGAAGGGTGTTCATCCAAAAGTGCATCGCTAAATATCTGTGGAGATTCTCAGTCATCCAGGTCAAGGTTGTCCCAAAGGTGCTTTTTCAGGAGGCAACTGGACTTTCTTGTTTTTCTTTGAAGATGTTGAGGACAACCATGACCTGGATGATGGAGAATCTCCATAGACATATAAAGTCTAGAAGGGATCACAGATCATCTAGGCCAATCCCATCCTCCCTTCAGGAATACAGCAGATGCAGAAGTGACAGATAATACAGGAATGGATGGAAATGAGGGTTGGGGAAGTTTTAAGGTGTGGTGTTGCTGTCTTTGTTTCAGTTAAGACGTCATTGTGGTTCTGCATAAGAATATCCCAAAGTGTACCCCATCAGTGTTGTGGCATGGTAGCCAATCCTTAGATGAGCCTTTCAGAATTTTGTTTCTATATCTGACTACCCAGAAGATGTTGTCTCTGCCAAAGTAAAATAGCTGGAGAAATCATGTGACCTGCTTTCATAATTTTGATTGGTTTGAAATGAGCTGTTTGGCTTTTCCGTGTTACAAGACTATCCCAGATTTGTATGTTGCACTTAGAATCATCCTGGAACTCACGGATGTTGGACCTGGCTTCCCTGTAGACCAGTATTTCTCAAAGTTAGGAACTTTAAGATATTTGGACTTCAAGGAACAATGGTTGGAAACTAACCAAGGAAAGAAGCAACCTAGAACTAAGGAGAAATTTCCTAATGGTTAGAGCAATCAACCAATGGAATAACTTGCCTTCAGAAGTTATGGGTGCTCCATCGCTGGAGGCTTTGAAGAAGAGATTGGACAGCTATTTGACTGAAATGTTATAGGGTCTCTGCTCAAGCAGTGGGTGGGACTAGTAGACATCAAAGGTCCCTTCCTATTCTATTATATTTCTATGTTCATCCACGGTGAGGATTTTGGAGAAGAATTTTCCAGAGGCTCACATAATTCATAGTGTCCACATTCTTTCTTGTTTCTTTTTTTTTTCTTGACCTACTAAACTTTCCTAATTAAAAGCCAACACAGTCCTTGGCTTTGAAGTCCAAACATCTTAAAGTTGCTAATGTTGAGAAATACTGGTCTAGACCAGAGGGCTTCAAACTTGGCCCTTTTATGACTTGTGGGCTTCAACTCTCAGAATTCCTCAGCCAGGCATGCTGGCCGAGGAATTCTGGGAGTTGTAGTCCACAAGTCATAAAAGGGCCAAGTCTGAAGACCCCTGGTCTAGACAATGATTCAATTTTTGGTTTCACACTTCTTATTTTAAATGCCCACATTAAATCAGTTGACACATAGGTGCAGATGTACAGAGAAGATGTCATTTGGGGGGCACTGGAGAAGAGCCTCACTTTTCTTTTTCTTGCACCACCTCAACTTTTAATGTAGCCCAATGACCTACCAATATTCCACTAATTACTTTTGAGGTGTCTTCTATGAAGCAAGAATGGTGTTTCGCATCTTGATGTGGGATAGATGAATTACAAAACTAGCTGGTAGAAACACGGCAGAATGCCCACGCTTTATTAGATGTGCAAATTACAATGGTACCAATAGAAGAGTAAGATTTGTAACTCAAGGTTGAACTGTGGGGTCCTTGGTGTTCTCTGAGGTTGGTTGTTTTCTTGCAGATGTTTCATGACCCAACTAGGTTACATCAGGATGACGTTGGGAGAGAAGCAACCTGGAACGAAGGAGAAACTTCCTGACAGTGAGAACAATTAATCAGTGGAACAGCTTGCCTCCAGAAATTGTGGGTGCTTCATCACTGGAGGTTTTAAGAAGAGACTGGAAAGCCACTTGTCTGAAGTGGCATAGGGTCGCCTGTTTGAGCAGGAGGTCAATGGACTAGTACCGGGCCGCGGCATGCCAGCAACCAGTCTGCATAAACAAGCAAAGCCACATCTGTGGGATGCAGGCAGCATACAAAACCACGCACCCTCTGGTCTATGGAAAAACCTCTCTCCATGGAATCGGTTCCTTGTGCCCAAAGGGTTGGGGACCTCTGGACTAAAATACCTCCAATGTCCCTTTCAGCTTCTGTTCTGTTCTGTTCTGTTCTGTTCTGTTCTGTTCCGTTCCCGTCCCAATCCCATCCCATCCCATCCTATTATTACCTACCTACCTATCTACCTATCTAATATACCTACTTCTTATCCATCTATCTATCTATCTATCTATCTATCTATCTATCTATCTATCTATCTATCTATCTATCTATCTATCTATCTATCTATCTATCTATCTATCTATCTATCTTGCCATCCATCCATCCATCCATCCAATCATCCATCTATCTATCTGTCTGTCTGTCTGTCTGTCTGTCTGTCTGTCTGTCTGTCTGTCTGGCTGGCTGGCTGGCTGGCTGGCTGGCTGGCTGTCCGTCCGTCCGTCCGTCCGTCCATCCATCCATCCATCCATCCATCCATCCATCCATCCATCTATCCATCCATCCATCCAATCATCTATCTGTCTGTCTGTCTGTCCGTCCATCCGTCCATCCATCCATCCAATCATCTATATGTCTGTCTGTCTGTCTGTCTGTCTGTCTCTGTCTGTCTGTCCGTCCGTCCGTCCGTCCGTCTGTCCATCCATCCAATCATCTATCTTCTTTCTTTCTTTCTTTCTTTCTTTCTTTCTTTCTTTCTTTCTTTCTTTCTTTCTTTCTTTCTTTCTTTCTTTCTTTCTTTCTTTCTTTCTTTCTTTCTTTCTTTCTTTCTTTCTATCCACCCACCCACCCATCCATCCATCCATCCAATCATCTATCTATGTCTGTCTATCTATCTATCTATCTATCTATCTATCTATCTATCTATCTATCTATCTATCTATCTATCTATCTATCTATCTATCTATCTATCTATCTACCCCCCCTCTCTCACTATCTATTATTTGATATATATGTTTCCCATCTTATGTAGAAGCTGCTCTTAGTCCTACTCTCTTATTCTTTGGAATTCAAGTCACAGACAACAAAGATTACCACATTGCTAGTACCAGGTCATTCTTTCCCAGTTTCTCTTGGCCTGCCCTACAGAAAACAGCGGCCACAACGACAACATCTTGGGTCTGACCTTTTACCCAACCTGGCTGCCAGAGCTTTCAGCTCTGTAACAGTTTTGCCAGGGCTTGTTTATATTTTACATATAATGGAATAACCTCATGAAGGAGTCTACAAATCCTTTAATAATGTATAGAAATGCTTTGATGTTGCAGTAATTACATTAAAGGTCACATATCAAAGGTAATTTGGGTGAGCAGCTGTGATGGTTTCTCAAAAGCAATCAATATTGCTGTCCGTACTGCTGATTTCACAAAGGGGCTTTCTAGATTAAAGGAAGCTTATTACCAAACAGACATACACAGGGGAAATCAAGAATGGATTGAGGAGACACACCGCTCTCTTTCTCCACCTACAATTAACACTGTTCCTCCTTAATCTGCGCTAATCCTTCATACAAGAGACAACCACGGGCATTCTCAGACAAATTAGCTCACGGTTCCTTTGATTGAGAAGTATGGGCAAGAAGCATCCAAAGTCTTGTATCCAGTTCTGGTCACCACAATCAAAAAAAATATGTTGAGACTCTGGAAAGACTCAAATGTGCAGAGAAGAGTAACAAAAATGACTAGGAGGCTGGAGGCTAAAACATAAGAAGAATAGTTACAGGAACTGGGTATGGCTAGTCTGGAGAAAAGAAGGACTAGGGGTGACATGATAGTTGTTGTTGTTAGTTGCGAAGTCGTGTCTGACCCATCACAACCCCATGGACAACGTTCCTCTAGGCCTTCCTGTCCTCTACCATCTTCTGGAGTCCATTTAAGCTCACGCCTGCTGCTTCAGTGACTCAATCCAGCCACCTCATTCTCTGTCGTCCCCTCCTTCTATTGCCCTTGATCTTTCCCAGCATTAGACTCTTCTCCAGTGAGTCCTTCCTTCTCATTAGGTGGCCAAAGTACTTGAGTTTCAACTTCAGGATCTTTCCAGTATTTGAGGGGCTCCTACAAAGCACCAGAAGGCAAGACAAGGAACAATGGTTGGAAACTAACCAAGGAGAGAAGCAACCTAGAACTAAGGAGAAATTTCCTAAAGGTTAGAGCAATCAACCAATGGAATAACTTGCCTTCAGAAGTTATGGGTGCTCCATCTCTGGAGGCTTTCAAGAAGAGACTGGACAGCTATTTGTCTGAAATGTTATAGGGTCTCCTGCTCAAGCAAGGGGTGGGACTAGAAGACCTCCAAGGTCCCTTCCAACTCTATTATACTTCTATGTTCTATGTTCATCCACGGTGAGGATTTTGGAGAAGAATTTTTCAGAAGCTCACATAATTCGTAGTGCCCACATTCTTTCTTGTTTCTTTTTTTCCCCTTGACCTACTAAACTTTCCTAATTAAAAGCCAACACAGTCCTTGGCTGCATCAACAGAGAGACAGCATGAAGATAACAGGAAGTGATAGTATTGCTTGATCTTGAACTAATGGGTCCATATTTGAAAGACAGCATCCAGTTCCAGTCACCACGATAGAAAAAAGAGGCTTGAGGCCCTAGAAATTGGGCAGAGAAGAGCAACCAAGATGATTCTCAGCCTTCTGTTTGTATTCTTTTCAATCTTGTCTTCTGATAAGCAGTTTGGATGCTAAATCGTATGATGAACTGCTGAGGGAACCTAGGTATGTTTAGCCTAAAGAAGAGAAGGATTAGGGGAGACTTGATAGCATCTTCCAATACTTGGAGGGCTGTCACAGAGAAGAGGGGGTTCACCTGCTCTCCATAGCACCTGAAGGCAGGACAAGAAGCAATGGGTGGAAGCTCCTCAGAGGCAGATCCAATCTGGAAATAAGGAGGAATTTCCTGAGAGTAAGAACTATTAATCAGTACAACAGCTTGCCTGTCAAGAATGAAACTTCGGCAGCTACATGCCTCTGTGTTTCTACTTGCTATTAAAGTAAGAGGGGGAGGTGTTACTTTCAAGTGAGTTAGATCAGGGGTGTCAAACTGCCGGCCTGCGAGCCGGATGCATCATCCAGAAGCCACGCCCACCCCATTGCCGGCAGTAGCAAAACTGTCCCAATACGTTGCGCGACATCACGTGACATCGCGAGTTTGACATGCCTGGGTTAGATGGAGAAATGAAACTTCTAGGATTCTGCTGAAGACCATGAGAACCTGAAATCTTTTCAAGGACACCATAACAGGTGTGGATTTGAAGCGGATAGTTCCCAGAACAAAGGGAACCTATTTATATGGACAACGTAAGATGGGGGTTTGGCTGGGAAAATTATTGCTTAAGTCTATGAATTGGTGTTTTGGAAGCTCAGAGTTAGTTTTGCTTTGACATTACCATGCAGTGGATTCAATAAACAGTAAGATTTTCGGAAACGGAATGAACCTGGAGTTATATTTGGATTCTCAAGCTGGATGTTGATATTGCCTTCTGGAGATATGGGTGCTCCAT
This sequence comes from Protobothrops mucrosquamatus, assembly GCF_001527695.2. Lineage (NCBI taxonomy): Eukaryota > Metazoa > Chordata > Lepidosauria > Squamata > Viperidae > Protobothrops > Protobothrops mucrosquamatus. The sequence goes on from NW_015391039.1 coordinate 9,443, forward strand.
TGCTGGAGGTTCAAAGCAAAGTTTGGACAACCATTTGACCATGATGGTATAAAGTCTGTTGCCTTGGACAGTGTGTTGGTCTAGAAGATCTCCAAGGTCCCTTCCAGCCCTGTGACTCTATGATCTGCCCTGATGGATACTGAGGTATCAGAAAGTTATGCCCAAAATCCAGGTGGGAAAGCTATTGCCACCACCCCCACACCTAGATGACATGAAAATGTCCATCCAGAAGTCAGTTTAATTGGTCCCATTAGAAATAAGCACTGGGGTCAATATAAATATAGTAGATGTAATATTAAATAAAATTAAACGTTATGTTCATTGAGCTCCTGAACAAAAGCGGGAAGGAGGAACATCCTAATCCACCAGTTAAATTATTAGAGTGGCATGGCCGTTTTTGATAGTATAGTAATATTTTTGAAGCCCTTCTGATTCTAAGTTGCAAGCCAGCTCCTTTTCCTACTGAGGTTAATGTCAGAGGATAATGTTGTGAAATGTAATTAAGCCATCAGCTTTTATTTATGGTCCAAATAAACTGAGCTCATGCCTAATAAACCCACTGGTAGATTTTTCTATTCCCCCCCCCCCACGTCCGCTTTCCTATTTTCTTCGCTAAATAGAAACAGATCATACGGCAGAGAAGAATGTGTGTCTGCATTACCTCACCCGGATCATGGCTAAATGATTAAGAGTCTGCAGGAGAGATGACAAAACTAGACAAACTGGCGATGCGTTAAGTTCAATGACAGATGTTTTTTAAGAAGACACTGGACAACCATTTGTCTGAAATGATATAGGGTTTCCTGCCTTAGCAAGGGGTTGGTCTAGAAGACCTCCAAGGTCCCTCCCAGCATTCTATGATTCTATGTTCCAGCTTTCCATGGAAAGCAAGCCCAGATGTTTGAGTTTCTCAGTAAAAGGCCGAGATGGAAACTCATCCTGGTTCCTTGTTTACGCGTTTTCTGTAGATATCCCTGCTCATTTATGTGTATTTGTTTGGCAAATGGTATTTATTTACTTGATAAATCCATACTCTCCCCACTTTCTTCTCTCCACTTGAGACCCAAGAATTTATCAACAATAACGTGAAAAGTAACAATGAAAACCACTTGAAATGAAAATCAGAACAACTCAACATGCTTGCCTAAGAAGATGTGTTTAAGCCCCCATGGAAGGAAAGGGCCAGCGTCAACTCTAAACTCTAAATAGATGAATTAATAAGTAACCAATAATTGAGGATTATCTTGAATAGAGATGGGATGTTTCTGAATGTTTATTATTATTATTATTATGATTATGGATCATCGCACAGTCAGCCAGATGTTCAGACTGGATTTGGCATTTTTGTCTACCTATCGAGTCCTTCCCAAGGACCTGGGATAGGCAGATGTGGATGTTTGATGGTATTACAGATCTCGTCGCAGGATGGAGACGGTTCCTAGTAAGGCCGCCTTTTGCAATTGACTATTATTATTATTATTATTATTATTATTATTATTATTATTATTATTATTATTATTATTATTGATCATCGCACAGTCAGCCAGATGTTCAGACTGGATTTGGCATTTTTGTCTACCTATTGAGTCCTTCCCAAGGACCTGGGATAGGCAGATGTGGATGTTTGATGGTATTACAGATATCGTCGCAGGATGAAAGCAGTTCCTAATCAGGCTGCCTTTTGCAATTGACTAATGGCAAATTTGTCAATGCCGATGATGGTGTTCAAGTGGTGCTCCAGTTGTTTTGGGATTGCACCCAAGGTGCCTATTACTATTGGTACTACCCTTGCTTGCCTTTGCCACAGTATTTCTATTTCTATTTGTAGGTCTTTGTATTTTGTTATCTTCTCCAGTTCTTTCTCGCCTATTCTGCTGTCTCCAGGCACTGCCACATCCACTATCCAGACTGTTTTGTCTTTCTTATTGACAATTGTTAAGTCTGGGATGTTATGTTGCAGGTGCTTGTCTGTTTGAATTATGAAGTTGCAGAGCAGTTTAACTTTATCATTTTCTATGACTTTCTCTATTTTATGATCCCACCAGTTCTTGCTTTATTATTATTATTATTATTATTAATAATAATAATAATAATAATAATAATAATAATAATAATATTGATCATCGCACAGTCAGCCAGATGTTCAGACTGGATTTGGCATTTTTGTCTACCTATCGAGTCCTTCCCAAGGACCTGGGATAGGCAGATGTAGATGTTTAATGGTATCACAGATATCGTCGCAGGATGAAAGCAGTTCCTAATCAGGCTGCCTTTTGCAATTGACTAATGGTGAATTTGTCAATGCTGATGATGGTGTTCAAGTGGTGCTCCAGTTGTTTTGGGATTGCACCCAAGGTGCCTCTTACTATTGGTATTACCCTTGCTTGCCTTTGCCACAGTCATTCTGCTTCTATTTGTAGGTCTTTGTGTTTTGTTATCTTCTCCGATTCTTTCTCTTCTATTCTGCTGTCTCCAGGCACTGCCACATCCACTATCCAGACTTTTATGTCTTTCTTATCGACAATTATTATTATTGTTGTTGTTGTTGTTACATGGTCAAGCCCATCTCATGCGAGGAAGTTAAGGAACTTGGAGATTTGTGTTTTTTAGGATTGAATAGCACATGAAATGGGTTTTGTGTTTTGGGGATATATGGACACTTTGCTACTTTGGGGTCCTTGGTGTTCTCTGAGCTTGGTTGTTTTCCTGCAGACATTTCTTTTTTGCAGTGCACTGATGTTGTTACCTAGTTAGGTAATGAAATATCTGCAAGAAAACAATCAAGCTCAGAGAGCACCAAGGACCCCACAGTCCTCCTCCCCCTTCCTCCCGCTCTCTCTCTCCCCCTCCCTCCTTCCCTCCCTCCCTCCCTCCTTCCCTCCCTCCCTCCTTCCCTCCCTCCCTATCTTTCCTTCCTTCCTTCCTTCCTCCCTCCCTCCCTCCCTTCCTCCCTTCCTTCCTTCCTTCCTTCCTTCCTTCCTTCCTTCCTTCCTTCCTTCCTTCCTTCCTTCCTGATGTTACCTAGTTGGGTTGTAAAACATCTGCAAGAAAACAACCAAACTCAGAGAGCACCAAGGACCCCACAACTCTAAGCTATTTTGCTACTTTTCTAAAGCTGAGCCAATCCCTTGTTTCAGTTTCAATTTTAGCTTAGCTCCTTCTGGAAAAAAAATGGCTTATCTCACAAGTCATCGTTGATTTTCCATTTGACAATGCAAGAGATCACGTTTGTTTTTTAACAAAGGGAAAATTGGAGGGAGAGGTCTCTGGGACCCAAAGATTCTAAGAATCCCTTGGAATCGACAATGGTTTTGCTACTAGCAGGCTTCATTTCACGTATATTTCAACTTGCTTCTTTAAATGCAGTTCTCTACAGGCAATCCTTGAGTTACGATCACCGTTGAGCCCAATTTTTTCTGTTGCTAGGTGAGTCTTATGTTAAGTGAGTTTGGCTCCATTTTATTATGTTTCCTGCCACAGTTTTTAAGTGATTCACTGATAAGATAAGATAAGATAACCTTTATTGTCATTTTTTTTTACTGTGGGCACAACGGCACACATCAAAAATGAAATTTAGTTGCCTGCTCTCAAAGCTAAATACATACATGACACACACCTAAACATACTATGAACAACATATGTATAGACCCACACCCCTAAATATACGTAGCCAATAAATATTAAATACTGTCCATCTTGAATATATAATGGAAGGAGGAAGCTTGAGAGTTCGCAAGGTTAATTCTGTATGGAATGAAACTATGGCTGAATCTGGATGTTCTGCTACAGATACCACGAAGCCCCCTCCTCCCAGAAGGTAACAAGGAAAACAGGTTGTGAAGAGGATGTGTAGTGTCCCAGATAATCGTACGCACCCTGCTCAAGCAACACTTCTGTGCTATGTCCTGGATGGGACGGAGGGAACTGCCAATGATCTTTTCTGCTGTCCTCACCACTTTCTGCACCACCTTCCTGTCTGAAGCAGTCATGCTTCCAAACCAGACTGTGATGCCAAACCAGACTGTGATGCCGTCCCCCTGTGGAAAGTGGTCAGGACAGGGGAAGGAAGATGTGCTTTTCTCATGCAACGCAGAAAATGCAGGCACAGTCGTTAAGCGAATCTGGCTTCCCCATTGACTTCGCTTGTCAGAAGGACACAAAAAAAGTGGATCACGTGACCCCAGGACGCAATGAGCATCACAAACGTGGGTCGATGGCCACACGTCGGATTTTTGATCATGTGAAATGGGGATGCTGCAATGGCTGCAAGTGTGAAAAATGATCACAATTCTTCTTTTTCAGTGCCGTTGTAACTTCGGACGGTCCCCAAACAAACTGTCGTAAGTCGAGGACTGCCTGTAATCTGTGAAATTCCCCCTTTATCAATTTCACTCTCATGCTAGACTGCAGTTGGACATGGAATTTGGGGAGGGGGGCAAATGATCCCTATAGCTTAGCATTCCTGGCAATGAGGGAAACATTTCCCCCTCTAGGTCTGGATGCTTGCAGCCAAAATTTTGTTCATGGTACTGAAATGAAACGAAACGAAACGAAATGAAATGTACATTGAGAGCTTCTGCACCGGAGACAAATTCCTTATGTGTCCAATCACACTTGGTCAATAAAGAATTCTGTTTTGTTCCAATCCATTCCATTCCATTGTTTCTGTTCTGTGCTGTTCTGTTCTGTTCCATATTTTCTATTCTGTTCTCTTCTCTTCTCTTCTTTTCCATTCCATATTTTCTATTCTATTCTATTCTATTCTATTCTATTCTATTCTATTCTATTCTATTCTATTCTATTCTATTCTATTCTATTCTCTATCCTATCCTATCCTATCCTATCCTATTCTATCCTATTCTATCCTATTTTATCCTATCCCAGTGGTGGTGAACCTATGGCACGCATGCCAGAGGCGGCACTCAGAGCCCTCTCTATGGCCACGCGTGCCATGCTCCGAAGATGGCAAGGGACTGGCCCCCGTCACCCTGGCCCTGCCCACCCAGTGTGCCACGACCACCACGGCCACGCCTACCTGGAACCTGGTGATAAATAAGTGGGGTTTGGGTTGCAATTTGGGCACTGGGTCTCTAAAAGGTTCGCCATCACTGTCCTATCCTATCCTATCCTATCCTATTTTCTATTCTATTTTATTTTTTATTCTATTCTATTCTATTCTATTTTTTATTCTATTCTATTCTATTCTATTCTATTCTATTCTATTATTCTATTCTATTCTTCTATTCTATTCTATTCTATTCTATTCTATTCTATTCTATTCTTTCTCTTTCTTATTCTATTCTTTCTATTTCCTATCCTATCCTGTCCTGTCCTGTCCTCTTCTCTTCTTTCTATTTCTTATTCTATTATTTCTATTTCCTATCCTATCCTATCCTATCCTATCCTATCCTATTCCATCCCATTCTACTCTATTCTAATTTAGCTCACTCTGAAATGCACTGTGCGTCTCTCCTTTCCAAGTTTGTTCCTCATTGGAGAACAGGATGGACCTGTTCTTTTCTGCCTGATTCTATATTTGCTTATCCAGTGATCACGTCTGACTTTGATTGTTCATCTCATTTAATTATTCAGAAGATAAAGCAGAGATTTGAGTAGGAAGGGGGAGAGAAAAAAAAACTTGGCAAGAAACTCTGTTGAGATCATGCAATAGTGAGTTGCTAATCTTGCGGCCAGTCTCTGGAGAGAATTCAGAATTTTACTGAATTCCAGCATTTAGCTGTTTATGTAAAGGCAAAAAGATGTAGCAAAGGCTTTTTTTTTTAATGTTTAGACTCCACCTGCTCCACCCTTGCTTTGTGTTGTCTACCCATCCACCTTTTTGGTTATCATACAGGTAGTTCTTGAATTAACAACACTTAGTGACTGATCGAAGTCACAACGGCACTGAAAAGAGTGACTTATGACCGTTTTTCAAACTTACGTCTGTTGTAGCACACACCCCACATGGTCATCTGATCAAAATTCACTAAAGGAATGCTTGTAAGTTGAGGACGACCGGTGTAGGCATGAGCAATAAATCAGCTTAATCAAATTTTAAAATGTGGTTCTGATTGTTCGGTCATGATGTCACTCTCCTTTGGCTCCCTTCATTTCAATAATAATAATAATAATAATAATAATAATAATAATAATAACAACAACAACAACAACAACAACAATAACAATAACAATAACAATAACAACAACAACAACAACAACAGCAACAATAATAATATTGTTGGAAGGGACCTCGGAGGTCATCTAGTCCAACCCCCTGCTCAGGCAGGAAACCCTATACCATTTCAGACAAATGGCTGTCCAGTCTCTTCTTAAAAACTTCCAGTGTTGGAGCATTCACCGCTTCTGGAGGCAGGTTGTTCCACTGGTTAATTGTTCTAACTGTCAGGAAGTTTCTCCTTAGTTCTAGGTTGCTTCTCTCCTTGGTTAGTTTCCATCCGTTGCTTCTTGTCCTGCCTTCAGGCGCCTTGGAGAATAGCTTGACTCCCTCTTCTTTGGGGCAGCCCCTGAGATATCGGAACACTGCTATCATGTCACCCCCTCGTCCTTCTCTTCATTAAATTAGACATCCCCAATTCCAGCAACTGTTCCTTATATGCTTTAGCCTCCAGTCCCCTAGAACACCTAGATCTCTCTCATAAGCAGTCAATCCATCTAAAATGTTGGGGACATCAAGCGACTAGCCATCAGGCTGTTTTTAATTAGTTGGACTTGTGTACTGTACCCTCAGTTTCCACAACTGGTGTGGAAGAGGGTCTTGGACAGATTTGTATAAAAACAACAACAACTCCATGGGCCCTATTTACAAGAACATATATTTATTGTTATTTTTCAAGAAGGAGAGTCATACCCATCCTAACTCCCTCCCTCCCTCTCTCTCTCTCTCTCTCTCCCTCCCTATCCCTCTCTCTTCCTCTCCCTTTCTCCCTTGCACTGTCTCTCTCCCTCCCTCTCTACAAAGATAGATGATTGGATGGATAGATGTTTGGATGGATGGATGGATGGATGGATGGATGGAGAGAGAGAGAGAGAGAGAGAGAGAGAGAGAGAGAGAGAAGGAAGGTGAAGGGAAGGAAGGTGAAGGGAAGGAAGGAAAGTAGGAAGGAAGGGAGGGAAAGTTCATTTTGTTAGGTAAATATTGGATTCTGTATTTTCAGCCCAACAATTCCTGGAATACAACAATGCACACCTCATGTTCTAGTAGAAATAATTTTGGGGTGAGAGGTTTTTACTTTAAAGGAAAGATATGTGACTTGCTAAAAATCCTGTCAGAATCGATCAGGTAGTTTTCCACTCCAGCCGTTTTATTACAGACGGATTTTTTTAGGACTGTCAAAAAATTGTACCTATTTACATTTGCAGCGTTTCAGGATATACTGAAAAATTCTCTGTATTTTTCCAGTTAACGAAATTTAACCCGGCCCAAATAGATCAAATACCCTTTGCTCTGAAGTTCTGATATATGTGTTGAAATGCAAAGGAGAATTTTAAAAGTTTTTATTGTTACATGAATGTCTTGTTCTCCATATCACAGTTCTTAAGTTTGCCTTAAGTCTATTCAGTACCTGTGATTATGTGGGAATATTGTTTCCTTGACAGATTTAAATAAATATTTTTCTGCTGGCTCCTTCCTTCCTTCCTTCCTTCCTTCCTTCCTTCCCTCCCTCCCTCCCTCCCTCCCTCCCTCCCTCTTTCCCTAGTAGTCACCCATGCAAGAACTGACTCAGATTAAATTTTTGAGACCAGACCATATCAGCTCATGGCTGTCATTTTCTTATCCCAGCATTGGCACGCAAACGATTTATGGATTATTTGGTGTGCCAGAAGCAACAATTGTCATCCAGAGTGGCAGCTGCACACACTCAAGGGAGCCATATGTAGACGTGTGCCTGAACACTTATACAACCAGGGAAACATCGAGCACCAGATGATGACTAAATGCTGTTGGCTGTGCTGAATTGCAGCATGAAGCTTAACCCAAAAATTAATACAGACTGTATTCATTATATGTATGATCTCCGTCGATGTAGGCCTAGTTGTGTTGTGAAGAGCTGGGATTCACCCCCATTCAGAGTTCCCTTCAACAAAGAATCTACTAGGTGGCTTTTGACTCTAGGTTTTTAGTACACATATATGCAGATGCAACTGACTGTGTCACTTTTAAAATTTATGATGAGAAGGAGGAGGAGGAAGAGGAAAAGGAAAAGAAGAGGGAGGAGGAGAAGGAAGAGGAGAAGAAGGAAGAGGAAGAGGAGAAGGAAAAGGAGAAAAAGAGGGAAAAGGGGGAGGAGGGGGAGAGGAGAGGGAGGAGGAGGAAGAGGAGGAGAAAAAGAGGGAGGAAGAGGAGAAGGGGAAGAAGAGGGAGGAGGAGAAGGAAGAGGAGGAAGAGGAGGAAGAGGAGGGGAAGAGGAGGAGGACAAGAAGAAGGAAGAAGAAGAGGAGAAGGAGGAGAAGGAGAAGGAGGGAGAAGAGGAGGAGAAAAAGAGGGAGGAGGAAGAGGACAAGAAGAAGGAAGAGGAGGAAGAGGAGGAGGGAGAGAAGGAGGAGGAAGAAGAGGAGAAAAAGAGGGAGGAGGAAGAGGACAAGAAGAAGGAAGAGGAGGAGACGGAGGAGGAAAAGAAGGAGGAGGAGGAAGAAGAGGAGGAGAAAAAGAGGGAGGAGGAGAAGGAAGAGGAGAAGGAGAAGGAAGAGAAGAAAAAGAGGGAAGAGGAGGGGAAGAGGAGGAGGAGAGGGAGGAAGAGGACAAGAAGAAGGAAGAGGAGGAGGAGGAGGAGGAGAAAAAGAGGGAGGAGGAAGAGGACAAGAAGAAGGAAGAGGAGGAGAAAGAGGAGGAAAAGGAGGAAGAGAAAGAAGAGGAGAAAAAGAGGGAGGAGGAGAAATAGGAGAAGGGAAAGAGGAGAGAGAGAAGTCACAATTTTTAGGCAAATTTACAAATCTTTGCACTCTCAACCTCTATCACTGTAACTTGGGGATGCTCCAGTATCTCCCAAGAAACTTGTAAACTTAGCTCATCCCTGCGAGGCACTTATCCTATGCCACAGCTCTTCGACGAACGTCAAACATGCGTGCTCCCCATGCCAAGAAAGCCCCATCGCCGCAATAAAATAATAAAATTAAACAAAACGAAGCTGAGCTGTCACGCCCCCCCTCCCAAAAGAATCCTCCAACGCAATTTACATCGTCCTACCTAAAGCCGATAATAAGGGTCCCTTTCTTGCACCTGGGTTTTGCACGGCAATATATTTAAGTGGGGAGGAAGGTTAAACTTTCCCAAAGGTCCCGCTCATTCAATTGCAAATTAAAAATCAGATTACGGAGGTGACAATCTCTCCACTTTTTCTTTTCTCTCCCCCCCCCCCCCCCGCCAGCTCATTCTGGTGGTGATTTTAATTTGGTTCTCGGGAGGACAAGTTCCCCGGTATTCAAGACATGGTTGTCATTGCGTCTGCATTTGCTTTATAGGTTGCTCAATGACACTTTTTTTTTTCCTCTTCTTGATGGAGCTGGCAGAGGAGGATCAATCTAATTTTATGTACAACTGTAAAGATGAATGATAAATAGAAAGAAACTCGCCAAGTACAAGCTAAATAAATTATAAAGGGCAATTCCTGACAGGGGTAGGGGATCCCAGAGGACAAGGAGATGAGAGCCGACAGAAAAGCAGAATTGATGATAAGGCTGGGGGATTGTATTTCTCTCTCTCTCTCTCTCTCTCTCTCTCTCTCCCTCTCTCTCTCTCTCTCTCTCTCTGTGTGTGTGTGTGTGTGTGTGTGTGTGTGCGTGTGTGCGTGTGTATGCACTCATGTGCCCACACGCTGAGATTTGGGTTGCTGCACGCTCTCTCCTCCGATTCCCCGATGTTTGCAATCCAAACATTGTATCTGAAAAAAAAAGGAACTGGGTCTTTGAAAGTTGCTCCTTGGAATTTCCACGTTTCAGAGCAAATGTTGGATGGCTAGGATCAGTGGTGGGATTCAGCTGGCTCGTGCCGGTTCGGGAGAACCGGTAGCTAAATTTAACTGAATTCGGAGAATCGGCTGGCTTCTGGAAGTCCAGTTTAGGCCTCGGAGGCCTCCCAGGTCTAGAACGGCCCACTGGAAGTGCATGGATACCACTTCCGGAAGTCCGTTCTAGGCATTGGAGGCCTGGAGGAGGCCTCCCAGGCCTAGATCAGCCCACCGGAAGTGCGTTGATGCCACTTCTGGAAGTCCGTTCTAGGTATTGGAGGCCTGGAGGAGGCCTCCCAGGCCTAGAACAGCCCACCGGAAGTGCATGATGCCACTTCCAGAAGTCTGTTCTAGGTATTGGAGGCCCAGGCATGCATCATATAATAGAACCGGTTGTTCAGGTATATGAATCCCACCACTGGCTAGGATGAATCGGATTAATAGGGATAAAACTGGAGGAATTCTTGAAGAAGCTGGCCAAGAAACAGGATGTGTCAGGTGGAAACAACTAGGCCCACATGTGTAGAGTTCAAACCAGCTACTTTATTGTTCTTGGCCTATTTTACAGGAATCTTCCCACACTGGCAGTTTCCACCTGGGACAGACTAGATAAAGATTAACAGCATTCAAAGGGGCTCAGACTTAACTCTTTTGTGCCTACGTAAGGATTTCAGGTTAATTTCCCACTTGACTCCTCCCCTGGCTCGGCCAGTTTCTCTCCAACAGAATAAAAGAAGACATGCATCTTCGTATGAACCAGGAGCTCTTTCATTCTAGTCAAGTCCTTCATGATTTCTTCTGCTGTAGGGAAGGATTGATATGTGAGCGGGTCTACCTCAGCTCTCATTAAAAAATGTGACTTAAATCTTTATTAGCAGAAGGTTTGATCAAAATAGGATGTTTGAAGTAAGTTTCAGTATGTATCTGATTTGGCATTTTGATAATAGACACTCTTGATCGTGTTCTGTAGCTTTAGAAAAAAATCTTATCTTCCCTTTCCTTCTCTTCCCTTCTTTTCCCTCCCTCCCTCCTTCTTTACTCCCTCCTTCTCTTCCTCCCGTCACTCTCCCTCCCTCCCTTCTTACCTTCCTACTACTGTATCTTCAAAACTTCCTCCCTCCCTGCCTGCCTCTGGGTAATTCTGGGCTGTTACAAGGCTACTCTTCCCATCTCTTCCTTTCCCTCCCATATCTTATCTTCCCATATGTCATTCATTTTTTCATTTCATTCCTTTTTTCTTTCCCCCTCTCCCCCTTCCTCCCTCCCTCCCTCCCACCCCATCCCTTCCCACCCTCCCCTTTTCTTTTTCCTTTCCCATCTGAAATATTTTGACATATGCCTTTTTTTCCACTCCCAGGAATGACATCATGTAGTTAAAACAAACGATGTGAAAAAAAACAAACAATCAGGTTTAAATAGATCTTAATGAAACAGGTTTCATTGCCAGAAACTCGTGCCAGCATGGATGCTATTTTCTGTGACAGTCAAAGTGGAAAAGTAAGCCCCCTCATCCTTCCAGAATTCAAGCAACAAAGATGGGTGTAGTGACTGTAAGGAGAGATCGTTCAAAATGCATGTGCAGTTCCTGGAACTCTCAAGAGACATTTATCAAGTATGTTGGTCAATAAAACAAAATCGTAGGCTCGGAGGAGGCTTACTCTAACCTAATTCTTCCTCTGACACCATTGTTTCTATTAAGTCTGGTACAACTTTGCTATAGAGTTCAAGATGACTGTTCAAGAGCATACATTAACAAAGCATCTAAGTCAGTGGTTCTCAACCTTTTTAATGTCGCGACCCCAACCGGTCATAAGTCAAGGACTAAACTGGTCGTAAGTTGAGGACTAAACCGGTCGTAAGTCGAGGACTAAACCGGTCGTAAGTCGAGGACTACCCAACCAGTCGTAAGTCGAGGACTTTCCCTGCCCGGGAGCACCGCGCATGCACCCCCTCCGCCGGCCGAGGCGTAGCTGGCAAGTGGCAGAGACGGAGCAGGCCGACCACCAGCTGGCCCAGCCCAAGGGAGGTAAGGCACCCGCCAGAAATGGGGAAAAAATGGCGGACAAAAAAAATGGTGGACAAAAAAATGGCGGACAGCCTTGCTTGACGACCCCCGTGAAATGGTCGATCGACCCCAAATGGGGTCCCGACCCACAGGTTGATCTAAGTTAACCCTCATCAATAGAAGATAATCTTTGTAGCTCAGGATTGAAATGAGGTGTCCTGGGTGCTCTCTGAGCTTGGTGGTTTTCTTGCAGACATTTCATGACCCAACTAGGGAACATCATCAGTGCTAGAAGGGAGGAGGGTTTGCTCCCTGCTTATTTACAAGTGGCTTGTCCTGTCAATGATAGTGGGAATGTTTTGGTGCTTCCATGATTCAGCTATGGTTTACTATTTGATTGTTGGTCTAGTGTGATAGATAGATAGATAGATAGATAGATAGATAGATAGATAGATAGATAGATAGATAGATAGATAGATAGATAGACAGACAGACAGACAGACAGACAGACAGACAGACAGACAGACAGACAGACAGACAGACAGACAGACAGACAGATGACAATATTTAGCTCAGGGTTGAACTATGGGGTCTTTGGTGCTCTCTGAGCTTGGTTGTTTTTTCAGAGACATCTTATTACCCAACTAGGTAATCTAGGTAATTCAGAGACATCTTATTACCCAACTAGGTAATCAGTGCTAGAAGGGAGAGGGGTTTGTTTAGATACAAGCAGCTTGCCCTGTCAGTGTGACTAGGGGTGTTCTTGGTGGTCCACTGATTAGGCTGTTGTTTACTTTTAGCTCGTTTATCTGTTTAGTGGAGTCCCTTGATTGGGGTATTGTTTACTACTTGACTGTTTGTCTAGTATTCATCTCAGTGTAAGTCTCTATCTGGATGTTGACTTATAAGTAGGGGTATAAAAACTGGGAGAACCACTAGACCAGTGGTCCCCAGCCTTTTGGGCATCAGGGACCGGTTCCATGGAGAGAGGTTTTTCCGCGGGGCGTGGCTTTGTGTGCTGCCTGCATCCCAAGGATGGGGCTTTGCTTGTTTGTGTGGACCGGTTGCTGGCATGCTGCGGACCGCTGCTGGTCCACAGACCGGGGGTTGGGGACCATTGCACTAGATAGTAGCTTAAGTTGAGGAGATCTGTACTTCTGTCCTGTCCTCCGGTGGTCGCCAGAATTTCTGCAATCCGGGTACAGCACCCCTGTCTCCAAGGAGTAAAGTACTCAATTGGAATCAGACTGTGAAATTCAGAAGTGATTCACCTCATCCCAAAGTCCTTTTCACTGCCAAGTTGACTCCTTCTCTGGAAAGTCCAAATCCTGCTGATTCATCTCATTCAGAAAGCTTGTCTGTCCCCGAATCACCCATCCGAGATAACTGGAGTGCCTATGGTGTGACAAAAGACGCTGGAGCAGAGGGCAGCAATGTTTTGATTGCCAAAAAGAACCTGGACACCAGCCAGGCCATCTTCTGCCTTGCTGGTCCATGTGCGTGGGAGAAAAAGATGGAGCTGGCAAGACTGTGCCTGGCTCGCCCATGCACAACTGTCTCTTGGCCAAGTTCCCTTGTGCTAATTGCATCTCACCCAGCCTTCTTCCTGCTGGACCAGTGGTGGTGAGCAGGATGGTCCAGATGCTCTTATTAGCTCACCCAAGAAATGAGGAACCTTCAAGGAAGATAATCAGCTCTATCTGCGGAGGAGCTGTTTCAGCTTCTGAGAGTTACTCATCCCTTTTGTCCATGCAGAGAACTGGAAATGAAGAATGACATTTAACCTCTTAAGGGTTCTCCTTCTCATGATCAAGGATGAAAGAAAGTGGGCCTATTCAGGTGGATAATTGTTAGTCTAGGATGCTAATCCTATCATCCTATCATTCCCTCCCTCCCTCTACCTTTCTGTCTCTTCCCTTCCCATCTGTAATTCATCTTTTCCTTCCTTCCTTCCTTCCTTCCTTCCTTCCTTCCTTCCTTCCTTCCTTCCTTCCTTCCTTCCTCTAGGTAACTCTGGACTGCTACAACTCTGGATCCCTTCCCTCCCACCTCTTAACTTCCCAGATGTCATTCTTTTTTTCATTTCCTTCCTCCCCTTCTTCCATTTTTCCTTTCCTTCCTTCCTCCCTCCCTCCCTCCCTCCATCCCAATAATTCTGTCCTGCTACAAGACTACTCTGGGCCTTTCTCATCTTTTCCCTTTCTTCCCATCGCTTATCTTCACATATGCCATTTATTTTTTCATTTCCTTCCTTCCACCTTTCATTCTTTCCTTCCATCCTTCCTTCCTCTCTTCTTCCCCCCTTTCTTCCTTTCCTTCCTCCCTTCATCCTTTCCTTCCTTCCATTCCTCCCTCTCTCCCTCTAGGTGTCTCTGGGCTGTTACAAGGCTACTCTGGGCCCTTGCCTTCCCTTTCTTTATGTCATTCATTTTTCATTTCCTCCCTCCCTCCCTTCTGTCTTTCCAATCCTTCCTTCCTTCCATTTTCCCCCTCCTACCTGTCCCTCCCTCCATCCATCCATCCCTCCTTCCATCCCTGCCTCCCTCTAGGTGATGTTGGGCTGCTACAAGGCTACTCTGGGCCCTTGCCTTCCTTTCCCTTCACTTATGTCATTCATTTTTCATTTCCTTCCTTCCTTCCTCCCTTCCTCCCTCCCTCCCTCCCCTCTGCCACATTTCTCTTCATTTCGGTTCCAAAGCCTCGTTCCACTCCTTTCTGCATTTCGAGAGGTTCGGCTCCAGATCAAAGTGCTTGCCAGATCAAACGGGTCTTTGCCGTCTGCAATCTTTACAGTTACAAACAAGATCTTCGCTAGACAGAAACCTGCCTTCTTTGGGACTGCAGCTTCTGCTGCTCCAAGGGCTCAATTCCGAGGCTGCTTTTGATATTCCAATGAACACCCCTCTCTCTCTCTCTCTCTCTCTCTCTCTCTCTCTCTCTCTCTCTCTCTCTCTCTCTCTCTCTCTCTCTCTCTCTCTCTCTCTCTCTCTCTCTCTCTCCCTGCAGCTTCAATTCCCTTTGCGCTATCCTCTGATGCAAAAAAAGAAAAAAGAAACGAAACAAAAGATAGTAGGCTTTTGCTGGAAAAGGAGATAAGGGAAGACCAGGAACGAGTTTTGGCTCCAGTGACATGGGAAGGAGATGTCTGTCACTTATTAGCTTCCTCTTTTATCCCTGCTAGCCTGATCTTACAGGCTCATAGCCCAGAGCAGTGGTGACGAACTTATGGCACGCATGCCAGAGGCGGCACTCAGAGCCCTCTCTGTGGGCACGCCTGCCGTCGCCCAAGCCTCGCCTACCCCTGCAGCCCCCTCCTCACCAGCAGCCCCCTGGGGGAGAGTCACCCCCGGGCACAGCCCGCACGGAGCAGCGCAGCCAAGGACAAGACTCCGCCCTCATGCCCCATCGTGCACAGATGATGCTGCGGGGCGCGGGCAGAGGGCATGGCCGCCATAGGGCTTCTGGGCCTCCTGGGTGATCTGCGGCAGGCCGTGGAGGCAGTGGGTGGCCTGATAGGCGAGGCAGAGGGTGGGACGAAGGCGATGGGGGGCGTTTGGGCACTCGGTCTCTAAAAGTTTCACCATCACTGGGCCAGAGCATTATACAGGCCGTCCTCAGCGTACAGCCACAACTGAGCCAAGAATTTCCCTTGCTAAGTGAGACAATTGTTAAGTGAGTTTCGCCCCATTTTGTGAAGCAAATCAATGCAGCTTTTAAGTTAGTAACACGGTTGTTAAGTGAATCTGGCTTCCCCATTGACTTTGCTTGTCCAGGAGGTTGCAAAAGGAGGATCACGTGATCCCGGGACACTGCAATTGTCATAAGTACGAGTCAGATGCCAAGATGACCCTGGGGATGCTGCAACCGTCGTAACTGTGAAGAACAGTCGTAAGTCACATTTTTAAACACCGCTGTAACTTCAGTCACGAAATGAACTGCTGTAAGCCGAGGACCACCTGCGCAGAGGCTTCAGATGGAGCAGCACCTTCTCTGAGGAAAACTGAAATAAAAAGGAAAAAAAAAAGACATTTTTTTTTCCTCCTTAATTTTTTTTTTCTGGACTTTGTCGGCCCTTTCCTCTACAGCTGCCAACTAAATAGACATTTAGCATTTTGAGAAAGCTGGTCTAAAGCTATTCCCTCCCACTGCAGACACTGAAAATGGAAATGTTTGGTTTTTTTTTTTAAAAAAGGCAAATGACAGGAAGAGGCAAACAGCTCTCTCTCTGTCTCCATTTCTGCCTTGCTGGTTTTCAGCCTCTGGATTTTGGGTTGTGGGGTGGAATGCAAAGACTCTGGCAGGCTTTCAAAGAGCAATGAGGCTGCTTGGTTAAAAAAAACCAATGTTATGTGCTCCTGGCTACTTTCCTTTGTGACTGGAGGCAAGCTCGCCTGACCAATAACCAGCCAAGACACGGTGAAGGCCTTTCGTTTTGTTTATTGCAATAAGCGGGGAGAGAAGCTATCAAACAATAGAATAGAATAGAATAGAATAGAATAGAATAGAATAGAATAGAATAGAATAGAATAGAATAGAATAGATATTGGAATGTAGAATAGAATAGAATAGAATAGAATAGAATAGAATAGAATAGAATAGAATAGAATAGAATAGAATAAGCAACAGGATATAGAATAGAATAGAATAGAATAGAATAGAATAGAATAGAATAGAATAGAATAGAATAGAATAGAATAGAATAGAATAGAACCTTGGAGGTCTTCTAGTCCAACCCCCTGTTCAAGCAGGAGGACCTATACCAGTGATGGCGAACCTTTTAGAGACCGAGTGCCCAAACTGCAACCCAAAACCCACTTATATATCGTCGGGTGTCGGGTGGGTGTGGCCAATTGGGTGGGTGTGGCCCATTGTGTGGGTGTGGCTGTGGTGGTAACGGCAGACTGGGTGGGACTAAAAAGTTCAATCAATCAATTCCAACTTTGCGAGATCTTTTTTTTCCCCGCGAGAAGTTGAAATTGATTGATTGATTGAACCTTTTTTTTTTTTTGCACATGGCAGCAGAGGCCTAAAGCGAAAAGGTTTTATAAAACCCAGCTGAAGGCCTAGGACTGGGGCGATGGCGCACATGCCCACAGAGAGGGCTCTGCGTGCCACCTGTGGCACTCATGCCATAGGTTCGCCACAACGGACCTATACCATCTCAGACAAATGACTGTCCAGTCTCTTCTTAAAAACCTCCAGTGAAGGAGCACCCATGATTTCTGAAGGCAAGCTGCTCCACTGGTTCATTGTCCTCACTGTCAGGAAGTTTCTCCTTAATTCCAGGTTGCTTCTCTCCTTGATTAATTTCCAACCATTGTTTCTCATCCTTCCCTCTGGCGCTTTGGAGAATAATTTGACCCCCTCTTCTTTGTGGCAGCCTCTCAAATACTGGAACACTGTTATCATGTCACCCTTATTTCTTCTTTTCTTTAGACTAGCCAAACCCAAGTCCCGCAGCTGTTCTTCATATGTTTTAGTCTCCAGGCCTTTGATCATCTTAGTTGCTCTTCTCTGAACTTTTTCAAAGGCTTGGTTCTCTATAAAGTTTCAACCCCAAATATTCCTTCTTTATACAATCCTGTCCCAGCCGCCACATGCCTCCTTGTTCCCCGTTGGCTGAGATACTATAAGGTTACACTCTTCCCGACCACCTCCTACATATTTCCTGCTACATACTAAATCATACATGTACATTAAAATTAGGAGATAATTTATGCTAGGTGTTTCAGTTAATACCCATCAATTAATGACACATGCTCAGTTGTCTGTTTTGTGTTCTGGGCCCCCTCTTTTTCTTAGAACGATAGGTTCTTTCCTCTTTTTCAGTTTAATCTGCCTTTCCTGTTAGTTCATTCAGCCAGTTTTTCTTTTATCCCATTCGGTTAATTTTCCCTGGCTAGCCATTTCTTCTTGCAACTATTTTTACAGCTTGCGTTCTTTCTTTTCCCACTCTGAAGACCCAGATATTTTTTTTTTCCTGAGTGTTTATCTTACATCCTCCCTTTATGCTACCCTTTCCTGGTTCCCCGTATTGTAGTTTCTTTGGCAAGCTTGTTTGTCTACTCAGTGAGTTTCCATTGCACAGCATACTCAATTTTAAAATTTTATTTCAATATTAAATTTTGAAGACCGTTCACTTACTTCTATCAATGAAAATTCCCAGAAATGCATGGACGGTACCTAGAAAAATAAAATCCAGTCTTCTGTTAATAAGGAAAGCCCAGGATAAGAAACTGTCTCAATTCCTGAACCAGATTCACCCACCTGGATCTATAATAATAATAGTAAAGTTGGAAGGGACCTTGGAGGTCATCAAGTCCAACCCCCTGCTCAGGCAGGTAACCCTATACCGTTTTGGACAAATGGCTGTCCAGTCTCTTCTTAAAAACTTCCAGTGTTAGAGCATTCATTGCTTCTGGAGGCAGGTTGTTCCACTAGTTAATTGTTCTAACTGTCAGGAAGTTTCTCCTTAGTTCTAGGTTGCTTCTCTCCTTGATTAGTTTCCATCCGTTGCTTCTTGTCCTGCCTTCAGCCGCTTTGGAAAATAGCTTGACTCCCTCTTCTTTGGGGCAGCCCCTGAGATATTGGAAGACTGCTATCATGTTCCCCCTCGTCCTTCTCTTTGTTAAACTCAACATACCCAATTCCAGCAACCGTTCCTTATATGTTTTAGCCTCCAGTCCCCTGATCATCTTTGTTGCTCTTCTCTGCACTCTTTCTAGAGTCTCAACATCTTTTTTACATCGTGGTGACCAAAACTGGATGCAGTATTCCAAGTGTGGCCTTACCAAGGCATTGTAAAGTGGTATTAATACTTGGTGGTGATAGAAGATTCAATTCTTTGGGGACCAGAAAATATAGTCTGGTATGGGATCTCCTGCTTAAGCAGGGGGTTGGACTAGGATCTGTAGGAGCTTCCAAAATGTCAAATAAAAAAAAGGGCAAAATCACCTATCTGCTCGTGTGTGTGTGTTTTCTTTTTTCTTTTTGTTAAAAATATTAACATTGTCTATGAATTTTTCATTACAGGTAGGTGGACTTTTTAAATTAGGAGTTGCTAGGAATCAAATTTAGCAGTGCTTCAGCTTGTTAAAGGTGAGATAGAAGTGAGCCAGGAAATCCAGAGTTCCCGGTGAAAGAATTGAACACAAGTCTCTAATGTGACAGATAGGGATTACGGTTGCAAAAACCTTGTCACTTGATGAAGTCTGGGTATCTGAAGTGCATTTGGTTTGTAGCTTTGCTCCTGGTATTTCTCTGCCTCTCCATTGGGTATGTCTTGTTTAATGAAGAGAAGGACTAAGGGTGACATAATAGCAGTGTTCCAGTATCTCAGGGGTTGCCACAAAGAAGAGGGAGTCAAGCTATTTTCCAAAGTGCCTGAAGGCAAGACAAGAAGCAACAGATGGAAACTAATCAAGGAGAGAAGCAACCTGGAACTAAGGAGAAACTTTAGAATAGAATAGAATAGAATAGAATAGAATAGAATAGAATAGAATAGAATAGAATAGAATAGAATAGAATAGAATAGAATAGAACCTTGGAGGTCTTCTAGTCCAACCCCCCACTCAAGCAGGAGAATCTATACTATTTCAGACATGACTGTCTAGTCTCTTCTTAAAAACCTCCAGTGATGGAGCATCCACAACTTCTGGAGGCAAGCTGTTCCACTGGTAAATTGTCCTCACTGTCAGGAAGTTTCTCTTTAATTCCAGGTTGCTTCTCTCTTTGGTCAGTTTCTAACCATTGTTTCTGGTCCAGCCCCCTGGTGCTTTGGAGAATAGTTTGACACCCCCCCCCTCTTCTTTTTGGCAGCCCCTCAAATACTGGAATACTGCTATTGTGTCACCCCTATTTCTTCTTTTCTTTAGACTAGCCAAATCCAAGTCCTGCACCGTTCTTCATATGTTTTAGTCTCCAGGCCTTGGATCATTTTAATTGCTCTTCTCTGAACTTTTTCCAAGATCTCAACATCTTCTTTGTAGTATGGTGACCAAAATTGGTTGCAGTATTCCAGGTGTGGTGTGTTAAAAGGGAGTGGGGTTTGCAGGGAGGAGGAGGAGGAGGAGGAGGAGGAGGAGGAGGAGGAAGAGGAGGAAGACTGTGGGGTCCTTGTTGCTCTCTGAGTTTGGTTGTTCTTCTTGCAGTCATTTCATGACCCAACTAGGTAACATCATCACTGCTAGAAGGAAGTGAGGTGTGTGAAGTGCTGAAAGAAAAGGGGAGGAGGAGGAGGACTGTGTGTTCCTTGGTGCTTTCTGAACTTGGTTGTTTTGTTGCAGTCATTTCATTACCATACTAGGTAACACCACCATTGCTGAGCAAGGATTTATTTATTTTATAGGATTTATTTTATAGGATTTATATGCTGCCCTTCTCCCCATGGGACTCAGGGCGGCTCACAGCATATTAAAACATCACACAAAAAATTTCCCCTACTAAAAACCAATTAAAACCCAAATATTGGTAGCTGTGGCTCTTTAAAATCGTTAAAAATTGTCCCTATTTAAAACTCACCCTAGGTCAGGCCCGCTTGTTGAAAAAGCCATGTCTTGAGGGCGCGGCGGAAGGTTAAGAGATCCGGAATCGTCCGGATCTCGGGGGGTAGTTCGTTCCAGAG
>NW_015391040.1:0-15000 GCF_001527695.2 Protobothrops mucrosquamatus
ATAAAGCTTCCCTAGCAGAAATGTGATGTTATGTTCACTGCATACCCATTATCTACTAATAAAGTTTCCCTATCAAAAATGTGATATATTATGTTTACTGCAATACCCAACATCTACTAATAGTTTTCCTATCAAAAAATGAGATATATTACATTCACTGCATACCCACCATCTACTAATAAAGTTTCCCTATCAAAAATATCATGTTATGTCCACTGCATACCCACCATCTACTAACAAAGTTTCCCTATCAAAAATGTGATGTTATTTCTACTGTATACCCACTATCTAATAAAGTTTCCCTATCAAAAAATGTGATATATTATGTCCATAGCATACCCACCATCTACTAATAAAATTACCCTATCAAAAAATGAGATGTATTACATTCACTGCATACCCACCATCTATTAATAAAATATAGACCTCATCTGTCTATATTTGTGCTTGTTCTTGTCCTATCCATTCTGGTTAAACGCTGGCTGGCTGGGGAATTCTGGGAGTTGAAGTCCACAGGTCTTAGAAGTTGCCAAGGTTGAATACCCCGATCTGGTATCTTCTTTAACCGTCCACAGTTCCTGAACTATTCAATTCCTCGCCTCTACTTAAGGACGGCATGATTCAATGGGGTGTCCTAAGATGGGTGAGCTCAGACTCCCCTTTTTGCGTTGCCAGCTCTTCCCATCGGCCAAGAGATCTCATCCGTTGTGTTCCTAACAAGCGAGACATTTGCGAATTGAATTCTTCTCCTTTGGTGTGCAGGTGTCCAAGGCCACGGCTGTGGCCGACGAGGCCTTGGGGAACGTCCGGACGGTGCGGGCCTTTGCCATGGAACCCAAAGAGATCCAGTGAGTACCACGAAAGTGATCCCTGCTCTCTTGAATGATGCTTTTATAGCAGGGGTCCCCAACCCTCGGGGCTGTGAACCCATACCGGTTTGTGACGTCTTAGGAACCGGGCTGCGCAGCTGGTTGTGAGCGGCGAGTGAGCAAGTAAAGGTTTGTCTGCGCATGCACCGGATCTATGTTGCATGCAAAACTATCCCCCCTCTCCACCCCATCCCAGTGGGTCAAAAAAATGGTTCCCCACAAAACCAGTCCCTGGTGCCCCAAAAGTTGGGGGGGGGCGCTGTTTTCTAGCATCAACTTCTTGGATGTGGAACCAACCCATGGGGGACCCCTGTGCGTTGGGGCTCTCCTCCCTACAACTAGACCTTGACTTCACCACCACGGTGGAGAGCAGAGTTTCCGTTATTAAGCAAGGCGGTTGTGAAGGGAGTCCCACCTAGTTTTACGGCCAGCTAATACTTGTATTAGTGGATGGTGGGTATGCGGAGAACAAAATATTATCACATTTTTTGATAGGGAAACTTTATAAGTAGATGATGGGTATGCAGGGAACATAATATATCTTGACTTCAGCAGAGTGAAAAAAAAAATGCTGGCGGGGGAATTCTGGGTGTTGAAATCCACAAGTCAAGGTTGGGTACCCCTGGCGAACACAGTGTGAGTCACATGTGCACTCGACCTTCACATTGAAGGTCAATCAAGCCAGGGGTATAAGCATACCAGCCAGCATTTTTTTCACTCTGTTGAAGTCATGCTATAATATGTTCCCCGTGTACCCACCATCTACTAACAAAGTTTCCCTATCAAAAAATGGGATATATTATGTTCTCTGCATACCCACCATCTACTAATAGTTTCCCTATCAAGAAATGGGATATATTATGTTCCCTGCAATACCCACCATCTACTAATAGTTTCCCTATCAAAAAATGTGATATATTATGTTCCCTGCATACCCACCATCTACTAACAAAGTTTCCCTATCAAAAAATGGGATATATTATGTTCTCTGCATACCCACCATCTACTAATAGTTTCCCTATCAAGAAATGTGATATATTATGTTCCCTGCAATACCCACCATCTACTAATAGTTTCCCTATCAAAAAATGTGATATATTATGTTCCCTGCATACCCACCATCTACTAATAAAGTTTTCCTGTGAAAAAATGCGATATATTATGTTCCCTGCATACCTACCATCTACTAATGTTTCCCTATCAAAAAATGAGATATATTACATTCACTGCATACCCACCATCTACTAATAAATTTACCGTATCGAAAAATGTGATATATTATGTTCCCTGCATACCCACCATCTACTAATAAGGTTTCCCTATCAAAAAATGTGATATATTATGTTCCCTGCATACCCACCATCTACTAATAAGGTTTCCCTATCAAAAAATGAGATATATTAAGTTCCCTGCATACCCACCATCTACTAATAAGGTTTCCCTATCAAAAAATGAGATATATTACATTCACTGCATACCCACCATCTACTAATAAGGTTTCCCTATCAAAAAATGTAATATATTATGTTCCCTGCATATCTACCATCTACTAATAAGGTTTCCCTATCAAAAAATGAGATATATTACGTTCACTGCATACCCACCATCTACTAATAAATTTACCGTATCGAAAAATGTGATATATTATGTTCCCTGCATACCCACCATCTACTAATAAGGTTTCCCTATCAAAAAAATGAGATATATTACATTCACTGCATACCCACCATCTACTATTAAAGTTACCGTATCAAAAAAAAAGTCGTCTATCTGCCTTTGTTCTTGTTCTTGTCCTACCCATTCTGCTTAAACCCTTGCTGGCTGGGGAATTCTGGGAGTTGAAGTCCACCGGTCTTAAAGTTGCCGCGATTGGACACTCCCAGCGTAGGTCGTGCAGTGACCCTGCCACAGCTGTCAATTTCTCCTTTTTCTTCCCCGTGCAGAGAATATGCAGCTGAAGTGGACACTTCCTGCCGTCTCAACATGAACCTGGGGCTGGGCATTGCCTTCTTCCAGGGACTCTCCAACATGGCCCTGAACTGTGAGTAGAAGCTCTATTGCGTTGGCTACAAGGGACGGTCGACGCGGCATCCGGGATGCTTCCGGCGAGGCTCCGTGCCCAGCCTGTTTTACACGGGTTTGTTATATGACCGGCAGCTATATACAGGTTTATGCCCCAGTTTATGACCTTCTTTGCCCTGGCGGTTAAGTGGACCGCCGCAGGTGATAAGCTAGTAACCCGGTTGTTAAGCAAATCGGGCTTCCCCATTGCCAAAAGAGGATTGCACAAACTTGGGACCCCGCAACCGTCTTAAAAAATGAATCACTTACCAAGCATCCAAATGTAAGTCGCACGACTACGGGGATGCTGCGGTGGTTGTAAGTGTGAAAAAAAGTAGACCTATGAACCTTATGTTGCCATTATAACGTCAAACCGTCACTAAGTGAACTGTTGGAAGTTGAGGACAGTGTGGACTGAGGACGAAGTTCACAAGTGTGAACGAGCTGCCCAGAATCTGGAATGTCATCCCGCGATCGTGGGGATGCTGCAAAGGTCATGACTTTGAAAACGGTCATAAGTCCCATTTCTCAGGGCCGTTGTAACTTCAAACGGTCACTAAACAAACTTGTAAGCCGAGGACTACCTCTAAGTGTTTGACACCAAGGGTCCTCAGCCCCTCCCCCCCAGTCCACAGCCCACTACTGGTCCTTGAACCGTTTGGAACCGGGCCATGGAAGTGGCGAGCGAGCTTACCATTCGTGCGGAATTGTCCCGGTCCACGGTTTACTACTGGTCCTTGAACTGTTTAAAACCGGGCTGCGGAAGTGGCGAGCGAGTTTACCCAGCGTTCGCACGGAATCGTCCCCTAGCCGCCAGTCCACAGCCCACTACCGGTCCTTGAACCGATTGGAACCGGGCTGCGGAAGTGGCGAGCGAGTTTACCCGCCGTTCGCACAGAATCGTCCCCTCCCTACCTGCCGGTCTGCGGCCCACTACCTGTCGAACCATTTGGAACCGGGCCGCAGAAGTAGAGGGTGAGTGAGGTTACCGTTCGTGCGGAATCGTCCCCTCCCTGTCCTCTGGTCTACGGCCCACTACTGGTCCTTGAACCGTTTGGAACCGGGCCACGGAAGTAGCGGACGAGTGAGCTTACCCACCGTTCACACGGAATCGTCCCACTCCCTACCCACCGGCCCATGGCCCACTACCAGACCTTGAACCATTTGGAACCAGGCCACGGAAGTGGCAGGCGAGATTTCTGCCATTCACATGGAATCGTCGCCTTCCTACCCGCCAGTCCATGGGCCACTACCGGTTTTTGAACTGTTTGGAACTAGGCCACGGAAGTAGCGGGCGAGTGAGCTTCCCCGTTGTTCGTGTGGAATCGTCCCCTCCTTGTCCACCGGTCCACAAAGCCGGAAATGTTGTCGAATTCTGTGCCACAGCCGTGTTGTTTTTGTTTTCCAGGTATTGTGCTTGGCACCATCTTTGTCGGTGGCTCCCTCATGGCCGGACAGGAGATGACGCCCGGGGACCTCATGTCCTTCTTGGTCTCCTCCCAGACCGTACAGCGGTAAGACCGGCACCGGCCCGGTCCCGATGTAGACGGCCGACTGACTGGCTGGCCCTTAAGAGCTGTTTCTTTTTCTTCCATAGGTCCATGGCCAGCATGTCGGTGCTCTTTGGACAGGTAGGTGCGCTATCCATGGGATAACCAGTAGCCACATAATTCAGATAGACCTCGATAAAAGAAAACAAAAATAAAATAAAAAAAATAAAAATAAAAATAAAATAAAAAAAATAAAAATAAAATAAAAAATAAAATAATAAAATAAAATAATATAAAATATAAAATAAAATATAAAATAAAATAAAATTTTAATTTAATGTTAAATTAAATTATTAAATTAAATTATTAAATTAACTTAGAAATTAAATTATTAAGTTAAATTATTAAATGAAATTAATTAAATTAAAAATTAAATAATTTAATGAAAATTAAATTAAAAATTAAATTAAAAATTAAATCCAATTATTAAATAAAAAGTTAAATCCAATTATTAAATAAAATTATTAAATCAATCAAATTAAATTAATTAAATTAACAATTAAATTATTAAATTAAATTATTAAATTAAATTAACAATTAAATTATTAAATAAATAAATAAATCAAATTTTAAATTAAATTAAATTAAATTAAATTAAATTTCATCTGGTTGCAAGTGAGAAAACCAAAATCTTCCGAGAGTTTGATTCCGGTTGCGCTCCGATAGAATTCAGCAGAATTCCTGCCACATCATCCCAGGTTCAACAGAGAAGGAGCCTTCGACTGACGGCCCCAAATTTCCACCACTAAGTGAGAGACCTTTGGGAAGTGAGAGGAGCTCCATGTTACGAGGTTTTTTGCCACGGCGTTGAAGCGGAGCGCAGCAGGTGTAAAGTTAGCACAAATAGCCCTTGACTTAGAGCAGTTCCTTTAGCGACCGTTGGATGTTACAACGGCACGGACAAAAGTGATGAGCCGTTGTTCCCACTCATCATCCCAAGGGTCACGTGATTTACATTCGGATGCTGGACAACCGCATCCTATTTACGACCATTGCGATGGCCCGGGAATCGCAGGATCACTTTTTTTGCGACTTCCCAACAAGCAGACCAAACAGGGAAGCCCAATTCGCTTAGCGACTGTGTGATGAACAGCTGCAGCGATCTGCTTCACAAACGTCGCAAAACGGGGCGAAGCTCCCTTCAGAAACGTCTCGCTTGGCGACATAAATTCTTGGCTCAACTGTCGTAAATCGAGGACCATCTGTACACACCTCCTGGCTTTTTTTTGCTCGGGAAATGGTGTGTCCCCCCCAAGAGGGGGGTCTCGTTCCTCAAGACCCCTCTCTTTACCCCTGCAGGTTTTACGGGGCATGAGCGCCGGGGCCCGCGTGTTTGAATTCATGAACCTGTCGCCGGAGACGCCCCTGTGCGAGAGACAGATGCTCACCTGCAGCATGCTGAACGGGCACCTTGAATTCCGGGATGTGACTTTCAGGTGAGAACTCGGAAAAGTTCCCGAGTTGTGAGGGGGAGATTTTGAAACGGGCTGGGAAAATATCTCGGGCCAGGGGTGCCGACGTTTCCGGCTTTGCGGAACGGCAGTGGAGGGAGGGCAGGAAACAGTTCTACACGAGTGTCCACTGCTGCCACAAACGGAGCTCCTGGCAGGCCCGAGAGCCCTCCGCATGCACAAATGGAACTTCATGCAATAGCATTTAGCAAAAGCACTTAGACTTATATACCGCTTCACAGTGCTTTACGGAGTCAGCACGTTACTCCCAACAATCTGGGTCCTCATTTTAGCGACCTCGGAAGGACGGAAGGCTGAGTCAACTTTGAGCCGGGCAGGATCGAACTGCCAAAATTGCTGGCAGCCGGCAGTAGCAGACGTAGCCTGCGGCACTGCATTCTAACCACTGCGCCACAAGGGCTCCCGTGCGCCCGCGGGAATGCCCGCCACTCGCGCCAATGAAGCTGCATGTTCAGCTCCAGCTTGTACAAAACAGTTCCGAACGGACCAGGAACCAGGCTGCGGCCCAGGGATTGGGGACCCTTGTCTATTAGGCTAAATCAGCATCTCTTACGCCGGGCTATTGGCTTGACCTCCAAACTTGCCGATTTGGCTGCAAATGTTTCATCTCCATTCAGGGGAGGGGGGGAACATCTTCAAGTGTGCTTTGAATCGTGCTCGTCTATCGGACCTCTGGCCTTTAAATACCTTTTTATCTGTGACGTAAATTGCCGTGAGTGTTACTTGTCCGTGCTCGTCTGTCGGAGCGCTGGCCTTTAAATACCTTTTTGTCTGTGATGTAAATTGCCGTGGGTGTTACTTGTCCGTGCTCTTCTGTCAGAGCGCCGGCCTTTAAATACCTTTTTGTCTGTGACGTAAATGGCTGTGGGTGTTACTTGTCCGTGCTCGTCTGTCGGAGCGCTGGCCTTTAAATACCTTTTTGTCTGTGATGTAAATTCCTGTGGGATGAAGCGAAGCCGGATGGCAGAGAGAAGGCTCTCTCCGCATGTCCGCTGGCGCCGCGACCCGGAACCGGCCTTTAAATACCTTTTTGTCTATGATGTAAATGGCGGTGGGTGTTATTTGTCCGTGCTCGTCTGTCAGAGCGCTGACCTTTAAATACCTTTGACAGACTTCTATGAAAAGCCCGTACATTGGACACCGCTGGTCCTCGCCCGCCAAGGGACCTCGGCCTCCTCCCCATCCTTTCCCTTGGAAAACTGACCTAGCGGTGTCCTTTAGCACAGGGATCCCCAACCTCTGGGTTGTGGCCCCGTTACCGGTCCACAGCCTATTTATTGGGAACCGGGCCGCGCAAACGGCAGGGAGAGCGAGCAAAGCTTTATCTGACACGCACAGGATCTATGTTGCATGTGAACGCATTTCCCCCCCCCCNGTCGAACCATTTGGAACCGGGCCGCAGAAGTAGAGGGTGAGTGAGGTTACCGTTCGTGCGGAATCGTCCCCTCCCTGTCCTCTGGTCTACGGCCCACTACTGGTCCTTGAACCGTTTGGAACCGGGCCACGGAAGTAGCGGACGAGTGAGCTTACCCACCGTTCACACGGAATCGTCCCACTCCCTACCCACCGGCCCACGGCCCACTACCAGACCTTGAACCATTTGGAACCAGGCCACGGAAGTGGCAGGCGAGATTTCTGCCATTCACATGGAATCGTCGCCTTCCTACCCGCCAGTCCATGGGCCACTACCGGTTCTTGAACTGTTTGGAACTAGGCCACGGAAGTAGCGGGCGAGTGAGCTTCCCCGTCGTTCGCGCGGAATCGTCCCCTCCTTGTCCACCGGTCCACAAAGCCGGAAATGTTGTCGAATTCTGTGCCACAGCCGTGTTGTTTTTGTTTTCCAGGTATTGTGCTTGGCACCATCTTTGTCGGTGGCTCCCTCATGGCCGGACAGGAGATGACGCCCGGGGACCTCATGTCCTTCTTGGTCTCCTCCCAGACCGTACAGCGGTAAGACCGGCACCGGCCCGGTCCCGATGCAGACGGCCGACTGACCGGCTGGCCCTTAAGAGCTGTTTCTTTTTCTTCCATAGGTCCATGGCCAGCATGTCGGTGCTCTTTGGACAGGTAGGTGGGCTGGGGGAGATCCATGGGACAACCAGTGGCATCATAATTCAGATAGACCTTGATAAAATAAAACAAAAATAAAATAAAACAAAAATAAAATATATAAAATAAAATAAATAAAATATATAAAATAAATTATAAAATAAAATAAAAAATAAAATAAAATTTTAATTTAATGTTAAATTAAATTATTAAATTTAAGTTATTAAATTTAATTAAAGTAAAAATGAAATTAAATTATTAAATTTAAATTATTAAATTAAATTAAAGTAAAAATGAAATTAAATTATTAAATTAAAAATTAAGTTAAATTAAAGTAAAAAAATAAATTAAAAATTAAATTAAATTATTAAATTAAGTTAAAAATTAAATTATTAAAAATTAAATTAAATTATTAAATTAAATTATTAAAAATTAAATTAAATTATTAAATCAAATAAATTAATTAAAAATTAAATAGATTAATTAAAAATTAAATTAACTAAATTAAATTATTAAATTAAATTAAATTATTAAATTAAATTAAATTAAATTAAATAATTAAATTTCATCTGGTTGCAAGCGAGAAAACCAAAATCGTCCGAGAGTTTGATTCCGGTTGCGCTCCGATAGAATTCAGCAGAATTCCTGCCACATCATCCCAGGTTCAACATACAAGGAGCCTTCGACTGACGGCCCCAAATTTCCACCACTAAGTGAGAGACCTTTGGGAAGTGAGAGGAGCTCCATGTTATGAGGTTTTTTGCCACGGCGTTGAAGCGGAGCGCAGCAGGTGTAAAGTTAGCACAAATAGCCCTTGACTTAGAGCAGTTCCTTTAGCGACCGTTGGATGTTACAACGGCACGGAGAAAAGTGATGAGCTGTTGTTCCCACTCATCATCCCAAGGGTCACGTGATTTACATTCGGATGCTGGACAACCGCATCCTATTTACGACCATTGCGATGGCCCAGGAATCGCAGGATCACTTTTTTTGCGACTTCCCAACAAGCAGACCAAACAGGGAAGCCCGATTCGCTTAGCGACTGTGTGATGAACTGAACAGCTGCAGCGATCCGCTTCACAAACGTCGCAAAACGGGGCAAAGCTCCCTTCAGAAACGTCTCGCTTGGCGACATAAATTCTTGGCTCAACTGTCGTAAATCGAGGACCATCTGTACACACCTCCCGGCTTTTTTTCGCTCGGGAGATGGGGGGTCTCGTTCCTCAAGAACCCTCTCTTCACCCCTGCAGGTTTTACGGGGCATGAGCGCCGGGGCCCGCGTGTTTGAATTCATGAACCTGTCGCCGGAGACGCCCCTGTGCGAGAGACAGATGCTCACCTGCAGCATGCTGAACGGGCACCTTGAATTCCGGGATGTGACTTTCAGGTGAGAACTCGGAAAAGTTCCCGAGTTGTGAGGGGGAGATTTTGAAACGGGCTGGGAAAATATCTCGGGCCAGGGGTGCCGACGTTTCCGGCTTTGCGGAACGGCAGTGGAGGGAGGGCAGGAAACGGTTCTGCACGAGTGTCCACTGCTGCCACAAACGGAGCTCCTGGCAGGCCCGAGAGCCCTCCGCATGCACAAATGGAACTTCATGCAATAGCATTTAGCAAAAGCACTTAGACTTATATACCGCTTCACAGTGCTTTACGGAGTCAGCACGTTACTCCCAACAATCTGGGTCCTCATTTTAGCGACCTCGGAAGGACGGAAGGCTGAGTGAACCTTGAGCCGGGCAGGATCGAACTGCCAAAATTGCTGGCAGTAGCAGAAGTAGCCTGTGGCACCGCATTCTAACCACTGCGCCACAAGGGCTCCCGTGCGCCCGCGGGAATGCCCGCCACTCGCACCAATGAAGCTGCACGTTCAGCTCCAGCTTGTACAAAACAGTTCCGAACGGACCAGGAACCAGGCTGCAGCCCAGGGATTGGGGATCCTTGTCTATTAGGCTAAATCAGCATCTCTTACGCCGGGCTATTGGCTTGACCTCCAAACTTGCTGATTTGGCTGCAAATGTTTCATCTCCATTCAGGGGAGGGGGGGGAACATCTTCAAGTGTGCTTTGAATCGTGCTCGTCTATCGGAGCGCTGGCCTTTAAATACCTTTTTATCTGTGACGTAAATTGCCGTGAGTGTTACTTGTCCGTGCTCGTCTGTCGGAGCGCCGGCCATTAAATACCTTTTTGTCTGTGGTGTAAATTCCTGTGGGATGAAGCGAAGCCGGACGGCGGAGAGAAGGCTCTCCGCACATGTCCGCTGGCGCCGCGACCCGGAACCGGCCTTTAAATACCTTTTTGTCTGTGACGTAAATGGCTGTGGGTGTTACTTGTCCGTGCTCGTCTGTCGGAGCGCTGGCCTTTAAATACCTTTTTGTCTGTGATGTAAATGGCGGTGGGTGTTATTTGTCCGTGCTCGTCTGTCGGAGCGCTGGCCTTTAAATACCTTTTTGTCTGTGATGTAAATGGCGGTGGGTGTTATTTGTCCGTGCTCGTCTGTCGGAGCGCTGACCTTTAAATACCTTTGACAGAGTTCTATGAAAAGCCAGTACCTTGGACACCGCTGGTCCTCGCCCGCCAAGGGACCTCGGCCTCCTCCCCATCCCTTCCCTGGGAAAACTGACCTGGGGGTGTCCTTTAGCACAGGGATCCCCAACCTCTGGGTTGTGTCCCCGTTACCGGTCCACAGCCTATTTATTGGGAACCAGGCCGCACAAACGGCAGGGAGAACGAGCAAAGGGCCACAGCTGTCACCCCAAGGCCTGACACTCACTCTCTCTCTCTCTCTCTCTCTCTCTCTCTCTCTCTCTCTCTTTCTTTCTTTTTCCTGCTGTTAGTTATCCCACCCGGCCGGGCTACAGAGTCTTGGAGAACTTCAACCTCTCCATCCCTGCCAACAAGACGGTGGCCATCGTGGGACAGTCCGGCGGCGGTAAGGCGCCCTCTCCTGTGCCTGAGTAGGGGCTGGGCCCTTAGGGCGGGGGGGTCTTTTGAGTTTGGCATCGTGGTCAACCTAAACCTCGTTTTTTAAAAAAAATAACCGGCACTTAGAGTGGCGTTCCCCCTGTGTGGTGAAAGCAAAGGGCAGCAATTGGCTGAACGGATCCAACCTGCTCCATCCATCCCTCCACCTGCCTGCCTATTATCTGTCGATCTGTTGATCCATCGATCTACCTACCTACCTGTTAGTTTATCGATCGATCGATCTGGTGAACTACCTACCTACTCATTATCTATTGATAATCTACCTACCTGTGTATCAGCCACATATCTCTATCATCCATCATCTCTCTCATCTCTTTCTTATCTATGTCTCTATCTATCTATCTATCTATCTATCTATCTATCTATCTATCATCTACTATATCTAATCTATCTAATCTGTCTGTCTATCTATCTATCATCTACTATATCTAATCTATCTAATCTGTCTGTCTATCTATCTATCATCTACTATATCTAATCTATCTAATCTGTCTGTCTATCTATCTATCATCTACTATATCTAATATATCTAATCTGTCTATCTGTCTATCTATCTAATCTATAATCTACCTATATCTATCATCTATATCTCTCTATTTATTATCTATCTATTTCTATTTATCCATCTATCTGTCTGTCTCTGTCTGTCTAATCTATTTATCTCATCTATCATCTACCTCCTATGTCTGTCTGTCTATCTCATCTATTTATCTACCTATCTATCATCTATCTATCTATCTATCTATCTATCTATCTATCATCTATCTATCTATCTATCTATCTATCTATCTATCTATCTATCTATCTATCTATCCTGTCTGTCTGTCTGTCTGTCTGTCTGTCATCTATATTTATTATCCATCTATCTATCTATCTATCTATCTATCTATCTATCTATCTATCTATCTATCTATCTATCTATCTATCTATCTATCTATCTATCTATCTATCTATCTCATCTGTCTATCATCTATCTCCTATGTCTGTCTGTCTGTCTGTCTATCTGTCATCTATATCTCCGTTCTGTCTGTCTGTCTGTCTGTCTGTTTCTATCTATCTATCTATCTATCATCTATCTATCTATCTATCTATCTATATCTATCTCTATCATCTGTCTGTCTGTCTGTCTATCTATCTATCTATCTATCATCTCCTATCTGTCTTTCTCTCTCTCATCTATCTGTCGATCTGCGTATCGATCTATCAATCTATCGATCATCAATCTACCTTCTGCTCTATCGCTCTATCAACCTGTCCATTATCCATTTATTGATGATCCACCTACCTACCTGTTATCTCTCTCTCTCTCTCTCTCGCTCACTTGCTCGCTAGCTACCTCTCCTCTCTGTCTGTCTGTCGGTCTGACTATCTGTCTAGCTATCTAGCTGCCAATCTAATCTGGTCCTTTTCTTCCCACTCCTCTGTCTCCTTTCTCTTTCGTACCCATCCACCCATCCATCCCTCCTCTGATGCTTTTCCTCCACCTCCTCCAAGCCCGTGGACCTTTGTTGTCTCTCTCTCTTTCTCCTGCGCAGGGAAATCCACCGTGGCGGCCCTGATGGAGCGCTTCTACGAACCCACCAAGGGCGCCATCTTCCTGGACGGGCGGGACATTTGCACCCTGGATGCCTCCTGGCTCCGGGGAGACGTCATCGGCTTCATTAACCAGGTAGGACACCGAGCGCGGAAGGGAAGAGTCGGCCAAGGTGCACGCACCGCGACGCGAAGTTGTTTCCCGGGCCCCGATTTCCGCGCGACGCAAAACCCGCGTGGCTCGGTTCACACGTCGGTAGGCGAGAAATGCAATGTCTGCGGGGGCGAACGCAACGGAAAAGAGGTTGCGGCTAGTCCTGGTTGCGGGAGGGCAGTCGTGGGGTGGGGGAGGGCGGAGGCCGGCCCCTTCCCCAATTTGGGAACCCTCCCGCCTGCCTCCGTTGTTCAGGAGCCGGTGCTGTTCAGCACCACCATCATGGAGAACATCCGCTTTGGCAAGCCCTGCGCCTCCGATTCGGAGATTTACGCAGCTGCCCGGCTGGCCAACGCCGACGAGTTTATCCGCAGCTTCCCGGATGGATACAACACAACTGTGGGTGAGTGCGGCTGACAAAAGAGGCTCGTCTCTGACCTCACAACGGCCTCTTGCAGTTGAGGGGGGCCTTCCTTCCTCTCCTCCTTCCTCTCTTCCTTCCATCTTCTTCCTTTCTCCCTTCCTCCTTCCTTCCTTCCTTCTCTCCTCCATCCCTGTTGCCTTTCTTCCTTCCCTTCCCTTCCCCATCTCTTTCCTTCCTTCCTCTCCTCCTTCCGTCCTCTTCCTTTCTCCCTCCCTCCCTTCCTCCTTCCTTCCTTCTCTCCTCCATCCCCGTTGCCTTTCTTCCTTCCCTTCCCTTGCCCATCTCTTTCCTTCCTTCCTTCCTCCTTCCATCTTCTTCCTTCCTCCCTTCCTTCTCTCCTCCATCCCTGTTGCCTTTCTTCCTTCCCTTCCCTTGCCCATCTCTTTCCTTCCTCTTCTCCTTCCATCTTCTTCCTTTCTCCCTCCCTTCCTCCTTCCTTCATCTCTGTTGCTTTCTTCTTTCCCTTCCCTTGCCCATCTTTTTCCTTCCTTCCTCTCCTCTTTCCATCCTCTTCCTTTCTCCCTCCCATCCTCCTTCCTTCCTTCTCTCCTCCATCCCTGTTGCTTTTCTTCCTTCCCTTCCCTTGCCCATTTCTTTCCTTCCTTCCTCTCCTCCTTCCATCCTCTTCCTTCCTCCCTCCCTTCCTCCTTCCTTCCTTCTCTCCTCCATCCCTGTTTCCTTTCTTCTTTCCCTTCCCTATCTCTTTCCTTCCTTCCTCTCTCCCCTCATCCTTTCTCCCCTTCGTCTTTCCTTCCTTCCTTCCCTTTTCCATCCCTGTTGCCTTTCTTCCTTCCCTTCTCTTCCCCATCTCTTCCCTTCCTTCCTTCCTCTCTCCCCTCTTCCTTTCTCCCTCCCTCCCTTCCTCCGTCCTTCCCTCCCTTTTCCTTCCTTCCTTCCTCCCTCCCTCCCCTCATCCTTCCTTCCTTCCTCTCCTTCCTTTCTCCCTCCCTTCCCTCATCCCTCCCTCCTTTTCTTCCTCTCCTTCTCTCTCTTCCTTCCTCCCCACCTCCCTCCCTCTCCTTCTCTCTCTTCCTTCCCTTCTCCATCCCTGTTGCCTTTCTTCCTTCCTTCCTCTCTCCCCTCTTCCTTCCTCCCTCCCTCCCCTCGTCCTTCCTTCCTTCCTTCCTCTCCTTCCCTTCCTCCCCATCTCCTTCCTTTCTCCCTCCCTTCCCTCATCCCTCCCTCCCTTTCTTCCTCTCCTTCTCTCTCTTCCTTCCTCCCCATGTCCCTCCTTCCTCTTTTTCCACCTTCTTCTTGCAACCCCCCCTCCTCACACCGGCCTCTCTTTCTTCCCCCCCCCCAGGGGAGCGTGGCGTGACTCTGTCGGCGGGGCAGAAGCAGCGGGTGGCCATCGCCCGGGCCCTGATCAAGAACCCCAAAGTGCTGATCCTGGACGAGGCCACCAGTGCCCTGGACGCCGAGTCGGAGCACGTGGTCCAAGAGGCCCTGAACCGGGCCGTGGCCGGCCGGACCGTGTTGGTGATCGCCCACCGGCTCAGCACGGTCAAGGAGGCCTCCCTCATCGTGGTTCTGTCCAAGGGCCGGGTGGCCGAGGTGAGTGCCGGGCCCGTGCTCCATTGGCGTCAGTGGGTGGGCGTGCCCATACGCCGCTTCCGGACCGGTACCGGTCTCAGCCCAGGGATGTGGGACCCCTCCTCTAGTCTCTCTCCGAGACCGTTGGCGCCACCGACAATTTCAGAGCAGGTAACGTGATCTAGAAACATGTCTGCACTCAGCCCAACCGTCGGTCGCGGAGGATTTATACTCCTTGCAGACCGCTGGTCATTTGCCTCCTTTTAGAGAGGCGTTGAGGCCACTTGGAAGTTTATCTGTGTCCTCGTGGGACTTTCTTATTATTCTTTGAAGACGTTTCGCTTCTCATCCCGAGAAGCTTCTTCAGCTCGGA
>NW_015391040.1:20000-25384 GCF_001527695.2 Protobothrops mucrosquamatus
ATCTATCTATCCATCTATATCTACCTATCTGCCTGTCTATCCACCTATGTCTCTGTCTGTCTGTCTGTCTGTCTGTCTGTCTGTCTGTCTGTCTGTCTGTCTGTCTGTCTGTCTGTCTGTCTGTCTGTCTGTCTGTCTATCTATCTATCTATCTATCATCTATCTATCATCTATCTATCATCTATCTATCTATCTAATCTCCCACCCACCTTTTAAACACGAAACAAGTCAGAAGGATTCCGGGAGGAGCTGAAGGCCCCCCTCCCCATTTATTTACTCATTCGTTCATTCCTTCATTTAACGTCCGTGCCGCCCACCCGGCTGCGGCCGAAGGACCCGGCCACCAGACGCTGCAGGTTCCTCCACACTCCTCTCTCTTCCTCCGGCCGGCCATCATTTTCGTCCGCCGCCGGTGTGACCCCCTTTGACCCGGCGGCGATGTTGCTGGGGCTGGCAGTTGAGGCCGGCGTTGTTGGCAGCTTTGTTGCGTTGTGTTGGTTGACCTCGGTGCCCGTCAGAGGCTCTTTGCGTCCAGCTTCCGCCGCCGTTTCCGCCTGCAGGTGGCAGCCCAGGTGGGTCTCTCGGCGTGGCGTATCAGCGACTTCGGCGCCACCCCGTCTCAACGGAGGACACCCCTTCAGCGGGCCCGGGGCCACCCGGCAGGTCTTGGGCCGGCCCAGCCGGTCTGTCGGGGTTAGCGTCCCTATCCGTCGGGTGCCTGCGGGGAAGAGGGGCTGCGTTGTTGGGGGCCGCTCACGCCCAGGTCTCCCCAGCCGCCCCTCCGTTCCGGGCCCCTGCCTCCCAGCACCGGAAGTTTTGAAGAAGAGACTGGACAGCTCTTTGTCTGAAATGGTATATAGGGTTTCCTGCCTGAGCAGGGGGTTGGACTAGATGACCTCCCGGGTGCCTTCCGACTTTATTATTATTATTATTATTATTATTATTATTATTATTATTAAGAGACTGGACAGCCATTTGTCTGAAATGGTGTAGGGTTTCCTGCCTGAGTGGGGGGGTTGGACTAGATGACCTCCAGGGTCCCTTCCAACTTTATTATTATTATTATTATTATTATTATTATTATTATTATTATTATTATTATTATTAAGAGACTGGACAGCCATTTGTCTGAAATGGTGTAGGGTTTCCTGCCTGAGCGAGGGGGTTGGACTAGATGACCTCCAGGGTCGCTTCCAACTTTATTATTATTATTATTATTATTATTATTATTATTATTATTAGGAAGAAACTGGACAACCATTTGTCTGAAATGGTGTATAGGGTTTCCTGCCTTACCTGGGGGTTGGACTAGATGATCTCCAAGGTCCCTTCCAACTTTTTATTATTATTATTATTATTATTATTATTATTATTATTATGAAGAGACTGGACAGCCATTTGTCTGAAATGGTGTAGGGTTTCCTGCCTGAGTGGGGGGGTTTGACTAGATGACCTCCAGGGTCCCTTCCAACTTTATTATTATTATTATTATTATTATTATTATTATTATTATTATTATTAATTATTGTTGTTATTATTATTATGAGACTCGACAGCCCTTTGTCTGAAATGGAGTATAGGGTTTCCCGCCTGAGCAGGGGGTTGGACTAGATGACCTCCAGGGTCCCTTCCAACTTTATTATCATTATTATCATTATTATTATTATTATGAAGAGACTGGACAGCCATTTGTCTGAAATGGTGTAGGGTTTCCTGCCTGAGTGGGCGGGTTGGATTAGATGACCTCCAAGATCCCTTCCAACTTTATTATTATTATTATTATTATTAAGAGACTGGACAGCCATTTGTCTGAAATGGTGCGTAGGGTTTCCCGCCTGAGCAGGGGGTTGGACTAGATGACCTCCCAGGTCCCTTCCAACTTGATGATGATGATGATGATGATGATGATGATGATGAAGAGACTGGACAGCCATTTGTCTGAAATGGTGTAGGGTTTCCTGCCTGAGTGGGGGGCAGGGGGTTGGACTAGATGACCTCCAAGGTCCCTTCCAACTTTATTATTATTATTATGAAAAGACTGGACAGCCATTTGTCTGAAATGGTGTGTAGGGTTTCCTGCCTGAGCAGGGGGTTGGACTAGATGACCTCCAAGCTCCCTTCCGACTTTATTATTATTTTATCATGAAGAAACTGGACTAGCCAGAGTTGGAAGGGACCTCGGAGGTCATCTAGTCCAGCCCCCTGCCCAAGCAGGAGACCTTTACACAATCACAGAATGACAAGAGTTGGAAGGGACCTTGCAGGTCATCTAGTCCAACCCCCTGCTCGAGCAGCAGACCCTTACGGAATGACAAGAGTCGGAAGGGACCTGGGAGGTAATCTAGTCCAACCCCCTGCTCGAGCAGCAGACCCTTACGGAATGACAAGAGTCGGAAGGGACCTGGGAGGTAATCTAGTCCGACCTCCCTGCCCGAGCACGAGACCCTTAGGGAATGACAAGAGTCGGAAGGGACCTGGGAGGTCATCTAGTCCGACCCCCTGCCCGAGCACGAGACCCTTACAGAATGACAGAGTTGGAAGGGACCTGGGAGGTCATCTAGTCCGACCCCCTGCCCGAGCACGAGACCCTTACAGAATGACAAGAGTCGGAAGGGACCTGGGAGGTCATCTAGTCCGACCCCCTGCCCGAGCAGCAGACCCTGACGGAATCATGCTCAAGCGGGAGAAGCTATCCCGTGCTCGTCCCCACCCCGGCTGGTGGAAACCGCTCCCTACACCCCGCCCCATTCTCCTTGGAACAAAATCAATAAATGAAAATGCTTCCGTGCCTAGGGCGGGACTCGAACTCGCTCCCTCCCGCACCTGCCAAAATAAAAACCAACCCACAGGGCGCGAACCCATGATTTTTAGAGCTGGTTTTCTGGGGCGCCCCCCCCCCAAAAAATACTTACTTATTTGGCATCGACACCCTGGTGGGGGAGTTCGATGGAATTACTTCTGATACTCTGCCAGAGCAGGATTCCCAAAAAGAGCAGGATCACCACACCCACCACGATGCCCAGCATCCACTTCCAGCCGGTCATGGCTCCCGGGGCCTAGGAAACGGGGGAGGAGGGTTTGTGTAGTTGTGCGAGAGGCCCTCGCCGCTCCCCGCTCGGCTGCTTGGCTTGAAGGCCGATCCTGCCCAGGCCTCGGGTGCGAAAGAAGGCGTGTTGCGACAACAACCTGGATGACCTGGGATGGGCCTGATCCAGGAAACGATTTGTTTTTGCTTTTTTTTCCCCGGAGAACTCATAAAAGGGTGGGAACTCGTCGCCTCCGGAAGTGGTGGGTGCTGCTCCCAACACGGGAGCGTTTCAAGAAGACAGCGGGTCGGTCGTTTGTCTGAGGAGGGTCTCCTGCCTGAGCAGGGGGTTGGACTAGATGACCTCCGAAGCCCCTTCTAGCTCTGTTAGCCTATGATTCTGTAAGGGACTCCTCCTTGAGCAGGGGGTTGGACTGGATGACCTCCCAGGTCCCTTCCAGCTCTGTGATTCTGTAAGAGTCTCCTGCTTGAGCAGGGGGCTGGACTAGATGACCTCCGAGGTCCCTTCCAACTCTATTAGCCTATGATTCTGTAAGGGACTCCTCCTTGAGCAGGGGGTTGGACTAGATGACCTCCGAGGTCCCTTCCAACTATTAGCCTATGATTCTGTAAGGGACTGCTCCTTGAGCAGGGGGTTGGACTAGATGACCTCCGAGGTCCCTTCCAGCTCTGTTAGCCTATGATTCTGTAAGGGACTCCTCNCTAGATGACCTCCGAGGTCCCTTCCAACTCTATTAGCCTATGATTCTGTAAGGGACTCCTCCTTGAGCAGGGGGTTGGACTAGATGACCTCCGAGGTCCCTTCCAACTATTAGCCTATGATTCTGTAAGGGACTCCTCCTTGAGCAGGGGGTTGGACTAGATGACCTCCCACGTCCCTTCCAGCTCTTTGATTCTGTAAGAGTCTCCTGCTTGAGCAGGGGGCTGGGCTAGATGACCTCCGAGGTCCCTTCCAACTCTATTAGCCTATGATTCTGTAAGGGACTCCTCCTTGAGCAGGGGGTTGGACTGGATGACCTCCCAGGTCCCTTCCAGCTCTGTGATTCTGTAAGAGTCTCCTGCTTGAGCAGGGGGCTGGGCTAGATGACCTCCGAGGCCCCTTCCAACTCTGTGATTCTATGATTCTGTAAGGGTCTCCTGCTGGAGTTTGGGGTTGGACTAGATGACCTCCCAGGTCCCTCCTAGCTCTGTCATTCCGTAAGGATCTCTTGCTCGTACAGGGGGTTGGACTAGATGACCTCCGAGCTGCCTTCCAAATCTGTCATCCTATGATTCTGCAAGGGTCTCCTACTGGAGTTGGGGTTGGACTAGATGACCTCCGAGGTCCCTTCCAGCTCTGTTATTTTATGATTCTGTAAGGGACTCCTCCTTGAGCAGGGGGTTGGACTGGATGACCTCCCAGGTCCCTTCCAGCTCTGTGATTCTGTAAGAGTCTCCTGCTTGAGCAGGGGGCTGGGCTAGATGACCTCCGAGGCCCCTTCCAACTCTGGGATTCTATGATTCTGTAAGGGTCTCCTGCTGGAGTTTGGGGTTGGACTAGATGACCTCCGAGGTCCCTCCTAGCTCTGTCATTCCGTAAGGATCTCTTGCTCGCGCAGGGGGTTGGACTAGATGACCTCCGAGCTGCCTTCCAAATATGTCATCCTATGATTCTGCAAAGGTCTCCTGCTGGAGTTGGGGTTGGACTAGATGACCTCCGCGCTGCCTTCCAAATCTGTCATCCTCTGATTCTGTAAGGGTCTCCTGCTTGAGTTGGGGTTGGACTAGATGACCTCTGAGCTGCCTTCCAAATCTGTCATCCTATGATTCTGTAAGGGTCTCCTGCTTGAGTTGGGGTTGGACTAGATGACCTCCGCGCTGCCTTCCAAATCTGTCATCCTCTGATTCTGTAAGGGTCTCCTGCTTGAGTTGGGGTTGGACTAGATGACCTCTGAGCTGCCTTCCAAATCTGTCATCCTATGATTCTGCAAGGGTCTCCTGCTGGAGTTGGGGTTGGACTAGATGATCTCCGGGGTCCCTTCCAAATCTGTCATCCTATGATTCTGCAAAGGTCTCCTGCTGGAGTTTGGGGTTGGACTAGATGACCTCCCAGGTCCCTCCTAGCTCTGTCATTCCGTAAGGATCTCTTGCTCACGCAGAGGGTTGGACTAGATGACCTCCGAGCTGCCTTCCAAATCTGTCATCCTATGATTCTGCAAGGGTCTCCTGCTGGAGTTGGGGTTGGACTAGATGACCTCTGAGCTCCCTTCCAAATCTGTCATCCTATGATTCTGTAAGGGTCTCCTGCTTGAGTTGGGGCTGGACTAGATGACCTCCGAGCTGCCTTCCAAATCTGTCA
>NW_015391040.1:28120-30024 GCF_001527695.2 Protobothrops mucrosquamatus
TTTTGATTGATTGATTGATTGATTGATTGGAATGGTCTAGGGTCTCCCGCTTGAGCAGGGGGCTGGACTAGATGACCTCCGAGGTCCCTTCCAGCTCTATTCTGATTGATTGATTGATTGATTGATTGGAATGGTCTAGGGTCTCCCGCTCGAGCAGGGGGCTGGACTAGATGTCCTCCGAGGTCCCTTCCAGCTCTATTCTGATTTGATTGATTGATTGATTGATTGATTGATTGATTGATTGAAAATGTCTACCGCTCGAGCAGGGGGCTGGACTAGATGACCTCCGAGGTCCCCTCCGGCCCTCTCCTGCTGAATCGATCGAAGTGGGAATTAAAAGGAAGTTTTACTGAAGGACGTCGGCCAAAGGATCTCGGCCGCGTAAAGGAGGCAACGCCCCGCACAATACACAATACACAATCTTTTTTTTATATAGAGTTCACACACTTTGAGGAAGTTCACACACTTTGAAAAACTTTGGATGTGTTTTTTTTTTAACGGCGTTTGTGCCTTTTGTGTTTTCGCTTCCTTCTCACAACGTTGTCTAAAACAAAAACAAACCCCTCCAGTTTTGGATCATGCAAAACTTGGATCGACTGGGGAAAACGCACAAGAATCCGTTTCCGGGATCGGCCCATCCCCGACACACACAATAGGGAGGCCTTGTTGTGACCCGCCCGGCTTTTCGCACCCGCTCCCCGAGCCAGATCTGCCTTCCGAGGACAGGAGCTGAGAGAGGAACTGCGCGGGACCCTTGCACAAAGAACAACCAGTAGAGCTGGCAGGGACCTCGGAGGTCATCTAGTCCAACCCCCTGCTCGAGCAGGAGATCCTTACGAAATGACAGAGCTGGAAGGGACCTCGGAGGTCATCTAGTCCAACCCCCTGCTCAAGGAGGATTTCCTTACGAAATGACATTTCCAAGGTCCCTTCCAACATCATCATCATCATCATTATTATTATTAAGAGACTGGACAGCCATTTACCTGAAATGGTATTGGTTTCCTGCCTGAGCATTGGGCTGGACTAGATGACCTCCAAGGTCCCTTCCAGCTCTATTCTGATTTGATTGATTGATTGATTGATTGAAATGGTCTAGGGTCTCCCGCTTGAGCAGGGGGCTGGGCTAGATGACCTCCAAGGTCCCTTCCAGCTCTATTCTGATTGATTGATTGATTGATTGATTGATTGATTGAAATGGTCTGGGGTCTCCCGCTTGAGCAGGGGGCTGGACTAGATGACCTCCGAGGTCCCTTCCAGCTCTATTCTGATTGATTGATTGATTGATTGATTGAAATGGTCTAGGGTCTCCCGCTTGAGCAGGGGGCTGGGCTAGATGACCTCCAAGGTCACTTCCAGCTCTATTCTGATTTGATTGATTGATTGATTGATTGATTGATTGATTGATTGATTGAAATGGTCTGGGGTCCCCCAACTGAGCAGGGGGCTGGACTAGATGACCTCCAAGGTCCCTTCCAGCTCTATTCTGATTTGATTGATTGATTGATTGATTGATTGATTGATTGATTGAAATGGTCTAGGGTCTCCCGCTCGAGCAGGGGGCTGGGCTAGATGACCTCCGAGGTCCCTTCCAGCTCTATTCTGATTTGATTGATTGATTGATTGATTGATTGATTGATTGATTGAAAATGTCTAGGGTCTCCCGCTTGAGCAGGGCGCTGGGCTAGATGACCTCCAAAGTCCCTTCCAGCTCTATTCTGATTGATTGATTGATTGATTGATTGATTGATTGATTGATTGATTGATTGAAATGGTCTAGGGTCTCCCGCTTGAGCAGGGGGCTGGACTAGATGACCTCCAAGGTCCCTTCCAGCTCTATTCTGATTTGATTGATTGAAATGGTCTAGGGTCTCCCGCTTGAGCAGGGGGCTGGACTAGATGAC
>NW_015391041.1:0-3473 GCF_001527695.2 Protobothrops mucrosquamatus
CCTCAGGTCCCCAATACCTGCAGTTCAGATAGGACCAAAGGTGGGACTTTTTATTCTTCAGGTTTCTAATACCTATCATTCAGGCATTGTTCTGCTGCTTTCTTCATTCTACTTGCTCAGGAAGATTCAGAGGAAACTTTGAGAACAATGAAGTGCAGAAAATGCTAAAAATGAAAGGGAGAGCTCAACAATACAGAAACGTAAGGAACTTGTGAGGACAAGAAAGTGGTATTATTTTAGCCAAGTGATAGTCTGCTATTTATTTATATATATTTTTGGTAAGGTAAAGCTCAGATTTCTGCTTTACAGCTGGAGTTAATATTTCTTGACATACATGACTTGAATATTTACTGTAGCTATAAACTACTTCCTAAAAACAATAATACTTCCAAATACTATAATTAGAATTCTGTGTGTACTCTTTAATGATGATGATGTTATCCATTCAGTCATGTCCTCTCTTGGCAATTTTATGGGTCTGATCTATCTACTCCACTTTAAAACTCACTTGTCACTATGGTTAAATCAGGTATAAAGCAGAAGCAATATTTATTTTATATTTTGGTATAAACTTACCTAATTTATACTCTTGCCATATATGGTATGTTGAAGTAAAGCTATTTCTAAATTGCATTTAAGAAAGCTATTACAGGTCCAAATGGTAAAATGCAGTTCTTCGGTAAATTATGTGTCTGTTTCAGGCAAGTGGACACTAAAACATTATTATATAAAAATGTAATACAGTAGCACAAATTGCTTACCTAAGTGAAAGTACAGAGTAAGACAAAATTACATTGACAAGGCGTATTTAAGGAGAAATGGGTACTTATGCAAATACAGCGTACAGAGGGGAAGTTCAAAAACTATCCACATGGTGCCTAGAAAACAACTGGCACCTGAACATCGACAAGACAAAGGAGATGGTGTTAGATTCCCAGAAGAAAAGAGAGGAACCTTCCCCGCTGTGTGGAGAGAGTTTCCTCCTTTAAATTTCTGGGAGTCTATCTCATCGAATATCTCACCTGGAAAATCAACACAACCCAGGTGGCCAGAAAGGCCAAACAAAGACTCCACTTCCTTAGGGTCTTGCAAAAGAACAAAGTGGAACAATGACTGATGACCTTCTTTTACCGGTCCACCATAGAAAGTGTCCTCTCACATTGCATTATGGTGTGGTATGCTGGCTTGACAGCCACGGATAGAAAGACATTACAGAGGGTGGTGAGCACAGCACAAAACATCGTGGGCTGCCCCCTGATACCACTAGACGCCATCGCTAGAGTCCGCTGCCTTAGAAGAGTGAGGAAAATCCTCAGAGATGACTCATACCCTGGTCAGCACTTCTTTACTCTCCTACCATCGGGTAGAAGATATAGAAGCATAGCCAGCTGCATCAACAGGCTGAAGAACAGTTTCTATCCATGGGCTGTCAGACTCCTGAATGGAAAATAACTCCATGTATGATAGACTTGCGGGGCCGGCACATTGTGCAATAGTTCACATGGTGCAATAAGATTCTATGTTTGTTGTCATTGTGAGTTGTGATTCAGGGGGGATGCACGTAGGGAGGTTCAGCCAATCTCATTGTACACATGTTGTACTTTGACAATAAAGGATTTTAACTTTTTAACTTTAACTTTATTAGTATTAGCCAACATTTTTCTATGTTTGTGTTTCTGTGTCTCTGTGTTGCAAACTTTTGCAGAAAGAGGGCAAAATGAACTTAATGATGGAAA
Source organism: Protobothrops mucrosquamatus (assembly GCF_001527695.2). Classification (NCBI taxonomy): domain Eukaryota; kingdom Metazoa; phylum Chordata; class Lepidosauria; order Squamata; family Viperidae; genus Protobothrops; species Protobothrops mucrosquamatus. The sequence continues at coordinate 1,737 of NW_015391041.1, forward strand.
ACTGAGAGGTGAATGGAATTACCTACTCCGTAATCCAACAAGTGCTTTAAATTTGGAAGAAATAAAAAAATAAAAAATACAGATTTGTCAACAGTAACTTACCTTACTGAATTTTCTCTGCAAGAACCCCAGTCTTCTATCTTTTTTCTCCAAATGACACCCAATTGGCTCCTAATCTTCTCCCTTTCTTTCCAGAACTTTTTCCTTAACTGACTGTAGATGCTGATCTTGAATTTGATATGGATGTGTTCTCTTATCATGATAGGAATCATGTTTTGGATATTATGGGATGTACCTTCTTTGACTCTGTTGATGTGGCCTTCTGTTTCTGCTCTAGCTGTGAAATTACATGCTATTAGTTATGTCTGGGTCTTAACCTCAGGCTCTTCCATACATACTTACGGTATACTGATTGACATTATTGTTTTGGCATTATACATAGTTATGTTCAAGCTAGGCAAAACTTGGGGATTCTCACATACTCTAGCTCTTTTATTCAAAATACTGGGTTTTTTCCCCCCTTGCCTTGCTTAATACAATTCTATTATTCTCTGCTGTTGCTGTCATAAAGTGAAAGGTCTTTCCCGTTTGCTGGGAAATGAATTGTGCTAAATTTGAAGCATTCCAGTCTCCTGAGGTTTCTGCACAGAATGCACTCATATCTCTTCTTTACTTGTCTTCTTTACTGTCTGTTCAGCCTGGAGAGACCAGATTCAGTGAGACAATATCTTGGCTCACTTGGTGCTTGGCAAGCACTAAAGAGTCATTTCATTCTGCCTTCCTCTTTCCCTTGTCCCCTTGCCTACAGAGCTCATTTAAAAGACCCAAAGAGACTCAAAATGGAATTGCTAAATAATGGTGGGCATCCGGGATCACAAATTTATTGTAACAAGTAGATCCACAAATGCCCAAATTCTTCAACAAAGGTTGGGAAACCTTTGCAAACATTCTCCTTGTTTGTTCTCCCCAAGCCTTTACCAAAAGGCCACCTGCCCAAGGATATATAAGTGTGTCCTTCTCATTGGTGGCATGTTTAGCAGATAGCTTGAGGCTTACGCTGACAGGAAGGAGAATGCTAGAAGGATAGTAAAGGAACTGATCCCTTAGAACCAACCTTAAAGACTGGGAGAGAAGAGCACAGGTTGTTAACACTTTGATTACTTTGCTCTCTGAGGTAATACAAATTGATCTGTATTTCACTGTTTTGTTTTACCTGCAGAGTTCCAGATTAATAGAACGCCTTATTGAATATTGAAAAACAACAACATTTCAGACACTTGTAGTCAGTTTAACTTAAACTGGACAGTTGCTCTTCTCCTTGCTCTAATGTTTATGTGGAGCCATTCAAATAGTGCCAACATGACTTGGCATGGGGTTCTTGTGGGCCATCACATGTGACCCTTTCATCATTAAGTCAATTAGTTTTGATTGAGGATAAACGTTTTTACTGCCTGAAGTTAAATATAGTCTTGAGTACTGTTAGAAGTAAGTCTTCATCCTGGTTCATCCAAGCCAGGAATAAATAAGCAAACATGGCAACTGCTTTGGGAAGAAGGTTACAGTTTATTGCAGAAGACAGATGGTCCTTGCAAGAAGGAGCAGAGGAGAAGAAAGAGAGGGAGCACATGGGCAGAAGGTCTTTTTATACCCTCTAGCCCTGCTTGGAATAGTTTCCTGTTCCTGTGGCATGAACTTTGAGGATATTTCTGAGTGTTTTTCTAGGCTTTGATATCTGTG
>NW_015391041.1:3700-19008 GCF_001527695.2 Protobothrops mucrosquamatus
TTGCATACATACCTACATACATACAACAAGACAGACAGACAGGCCAAAAGACAGACATGGGTTTCCCCTACCCAGTCATTTACAACTCTAGGGTGTGTTTGCTTACCCCTGTTTTTTAGCTGAGGGAGCCAACATTGTCCAAATATATTTCCATGGTCATCTGGTCAGCATGACTATATGCCATGGTGCATGAAACATTATTACCTTCCCACCAAAGTTGTATCTATTTATCCGCTCACATTTGCAAGCTTTCGAACTCTAGGTGGGCAGGAGATGGGGCAAGAATGAGAGCTCACCCCATCGTGCAGTGCTCAGGTCTCAAACCCAGACTGTTAGCTTTCCACCTTGCAAGCTCAGCATCTTTAACCACTGAGCCATTGCACTCTCTCTCTACATGTACACATACATACATACACACACATATATACATATATAATTTTGTTAGACTCATAGAGTTGTTTTACTGAGATTATGGCTGCATAAATTTAATGAAATAAATATTATTGTAACACCCATGAGTGCATCCTTATGTTCCCACATTCTTTAAAGATATCTGTTTTGCTTTAAGCTTCCAAGCCTTGATTGCTGAATCATTTACTGTATATTAACACTTAAATATATATTCTTTTTAGCCACTCAACTGGTGTCTAGTAGGAAAGGACATAGAATCTTGTTAAGAATGGTACAAGGCCTTTTCTGGGTAATGGTATTTGCAGTAAGACAAAAAGTTTGGATGTTTAGTTGGTGTAATAAAAATGAGATCAAAGCTCCTCTAACAGGTCACACCATATGCAGACCAAATCTGGCTCTCCTGGGTACGCTCCAATTCTTAGAGGATGAAAAAGCAGAAATAGTCACCTTTGCATCACCTGGATCTCATATATGTGCTATTTTCATTTTGATAGATATTATGCTTCAAAGGATGAGCCATCTCAAGGTTATTTGCTCCAATGGTATTGCAGAACAGAAGTCTCTGGTTAGTCTGAAAAAATGTTTGTAGTATTCATTGCCCATCCATTCTTGAGACTTTGCAAATTCAAATACTTTGCAAACTCAAATTCAAAAACTGAAATTTAAATACTTTGTAAATTCAAATACTTTGCAAACTTTAGGGCCTCTTGGAAATGAACAGAAACTTTTCCAGAAAAATATTACTCATAAAATGTAACACATCTCCTAATCAAAGCAGTAAACATGATGTCTTAAAACATGGATACATGATGTCTCTTATGTTCCAAATGTGTTTCCTAGGGTTACTAACTGAGTCTAGTCTTGGCTAGTCTTGGATTTCGATTTAGAAGAACGTGGATGAAAATGAGAGCCAGATTAGTCTAGTGGCTAAGGCATCAGGCTAGAAAGTTGGAGATTGTGAGTTCCAGTCCTGCCTTAGAAATGAAAGCTGGCAGGGTGACTTTGGGCCAGTCACTCTCTCTCAGTCCATTAAATAAATCTGAAGCATAAACCAGTTGGTCAATTCTTGCACAACCAATGGATCAGCAGTTGGTTGATTAAAGAAAAACAGATCCTGAACTTGAAAGAAAATCCTAGGAAGAAAAAAAAGGTGGATAAAAATTCATTCAGGTGTTTCTTGTTTTACTTATTGCAATAATTTGTTTTTAGATTTTATTTGCTTTGTCAAATGCTGTTTTCTTTTTAACTGCCAATGGATTCAATGAAACCCACACCAGCAGCAAATATGGCCATAGTTGTTATTACTTTTTCATATCACACAGGCCAAGTTGGTAACAGCTTATTTGTTGTACTTTTGAGGATATGTAAGAAGTGGGAACGTATAAATAAACTGCAGGAAATAAACCTGCCCTCCACCAGCTCCATCATTATATCTAGACAAGCAAGTCATATACAAGAAAACAACTATACAGTAATTTTAGTATGTATGTCAAGGGATCTTCAAAATGGCAACTAATTCAATTTTCTTTTCCAACATAACTTAAGGATATAATTTCAAAAATATATCAGACTATCTGAAATAGATTATGATGCATTTACTACAGGCTGAAAGAATCCAGGGACATAGAATTAGAAAAATAATTTGATAATAACATTTGGCAGTCTCTATGGCAGCATAAAAGGGTCTTGAACTTTTACACTAGTGGTATCAATAAGAAAATATGTCTTGAACTTTTACACTAGTGGTATCAATAAGAGCCTCACATACAAGCCATCATTCAGTGACATACTGATGAGGCCATAATTCAAAAGGATCGTTGTTTCTCCAATAAACTATCAGAATTTTAAACAACTTGCTGAAAAAAAAGCATAATAAAGGGAAGGATCAATTTTCTCCAAAACTTGGTTTGCTACACATATTTGATGGCCAGAATAAAAATGTGAAAGTTAAAACTAAACAAAGAAAACATTAGTGTTTGCTTATTACAACCAGGTGAATCATTGCTTATCAATGGAAATATCTGGATAATATTTCAATGGATTATTGGTGAAATAACATTGATAAATAGCAATACCTGAAAAAAAGGCTGTGATACAATTCAATATATGACAATAAAGCCTAAGAAGTGATTTCTTGTTTTACAAAGAATGGTAGGATTTCATTGTTTCTAGAACAGATAAAAATCCTGAAAATATCTTGTATATTAAGCCCCTTAAAATGTACCAGCCCTATGTTAATTTTTGAAATTCAAATATTTCAAGGTATTTCTTTTTAAAATGGAAAAGTTACTTAATGACAAATTAGGGAATGTACATGTGCAAAACATTATGCAATTAAATACATTATAATCTTTAAAAGTTAATTTCATATTTCTCAAGAGTCCTATGTAATATATTCATTCTGAAATTGTTTGAAAGAGTCTATCAAAATTGCCAAAAGTTTTTCAGGAAGCAAATATTTTGAGGGAAAAAAAAGTCCAGTGAAATGGGTCTCATTTTGTTCAAGTAAACTTTTAAAAGACCTGACGATTCAGCATTCTTTGAGTTATTTTTACATTATATATTTTTAATACAGGAATCAAAATATATGCTTAGTTATAGTTAAGTGGTTTGTGCAAATTTTTGGAGCCTACCTCAGCCCTACTTGAGGTTCTTAGGCGATTTCCCCATAAACCTGTGTTGATAAAGTCCATCCTTTGATAAGGAAAAAATAATTTGTTCAATGGGCTCCCCATCCAAATGCTAGTTATTTATATCACATTTATTGCTGAATATCTTCACTTTGGTCTTGGCCTTGTAGATGTATAGAGAGTTAGAATCACTGTAATTATCTGAGTTTCATGGTGGTCTTCTCAGGCTAGGTTGACATGTGCCATTAAAACCATATTTTCTGTGTATAAAATAATGTTAAGAAATTTGTCATGGAACCTTGACATCTGGGCATCTCAGATATATTTGGCATACATATTGATAAACATCATTCAACCTTGTTTGACCTCTTTATGGGTGGGTATATCTGGATTAGAGAACCATTGATACAAGTACAAACTTTCAGGTATTTGAGTAGAGGGTCTTAACCAGAAAGAAGAATCTGGGTTCCACATTTCAACTAGCTAGTTTCTTCCACAAGGTATTTCTGTTTATACAGTCAAAAGTCACGCTGAGATCTATAATCGAGGTAAACAATTTCTTGCCAACAGATGTGTATTTCACAATGGGAATAATTATTTATTAAGTTTAATGATTACCTATTGTGGAGTGTCTGGGCTGTTTTTCCATGGTGAGTTTTTCTTTTTTTAATACCTGGTCCTCTATTTTGCTCAAAAGGTGTTTCCTGCACATTTTGGCCACTCTATCAATAAGACGTACGAGCCAATAGTTTTGAAGATTTTCTTTATTATTTTTCTTGTATATGGACTATGATGGAAATTTCTCATCCTATGAGAAAACAGCCTCTGTTCTTTATGTAAGAAAATATTCCTTCTAGCAATGGTGAGTGAATGAATTCAGCTCCCATATAGCTTTTCTTAATAATTAATATATAAAATAAATAAAAATCTATTTCAGCACTGTCTTCTCAGAGTTCTCAAGCAATTGTAAAAATTAGCACCCCAGTTTCTTACTTATAACCTTTTTAATGTTTTCATCTCTTTTGCAGAGTAGATCCTATGATATTGTAGCTAATACTTTAAGTCTATATATGTTTTTTAGTTACTTTAAAAGATTAGCCTTTAATAGGGACCAAGCTATTGTGGATTAAGTTAACAAAGCACATGACTTAGTAGGATCTGAAACACCAGCCATTTTTTTGGTGGGGTTTTTGTCTTGTTTTCCTATAATACTGTTTTGAGATTCTTAAGTAATTTGCTGTTTTTTTCCTTAATCAAGAAGCTGATGTATTTTTTCCATAGCTTTGATTTCCCAACTGATATAAAAGTTTCACCGCATGTTAAGTTACAGTTTTAATGGCTTGAGGTGCATTTATCCAATTCTTCTCACTTCATTTTTTTTCAGTTGTTAAGAGAGAATCATCAAATACTATATATCTACATATTCCAGTGTAAATTTAACCTGGTTTTGTTTCCTGTGGTGTACTTCCATTGGGATTCTTTCCTTTCAGTAATTTCTTCTTTTAGCCACATCTTTTCAAACATAATTGCTGCTTCCTTTATTATTTATGAATGTATGTAATTATTTATCAATGTAAGTCTAATGGCTAATTGGTGAGACATTACTTGAATTATTATAGACCTTTGGAGCTCTTGTTTTTATATTCCAGTAGAAATCATACCTCACCAATAATTCAAATTTAATTGCAAGTACTACATATAATTGTTATCTAAGTCCTCATCTTCTCATGTTTTAAAAGACCATTATTATTTTTTTCTCACTGGGGATACACCTTTGATTTCTTTTGAGATATCAGGGTTGTCAGCAAAGTACCATCAAAAAGGGCTAAGAGAAACCCAGATAATCCATTTATTTGCATAGTTATCTATCTCCATCTTTCTCTTTCTTTCTTTCTTTCTTTCTATCTATCTATCTATCTATCTATCTATCTATCTATCTATCTATCTATCTATCTATTTATCTTATCATTTAACTAGTATATTAAATCTAGGAAAAGATGGTAATCAATAATATCTATATCTAAGAAATAATGTGGTACTAAAATATGATGAACTGCATTATAACATATGAATATCTGCCTCAGTCTTTACAGATTTTCCTGAGAGCTGACAAATATTTTCAACACCACAGAAATGTACATACCCTAGAGGGAATTTACAGCTTGACCATAATTGTGCTGGGATAGAACTACATTTAATTCACCTTCACTATTTAAATGTAAATCTCCTGAATTCAATGAGAGGTTTTCACAAGTCAGTGCATTAAAAAAAATGAGTTGAAGATGTGGATTCAATGACACTGACTCTTCGCTACTTCATGTTTTACCAACCAGAAGGAGATTGTACAATACACTAAATAACTAATTATTTACTTTCTATTTCCTGCCTGCTCTTTGTCTAAGAAATTGCTTATCTGAAGTCACTTCCTTCTGCCTTTTTCCAGACACATCCAGAGCATATGACTTAGACTCACCTCGTGGTAAAATTCATGGTGGGATACTCTGGGGCTAGATTCCTGAACAGTCTCTCTGGAAAAGAGCAGAAGCAGAAATCCTTCTTCCTCTGAAGCAGGAATGGACAACCAGTGCAAAATCCCAATGTAACAGCACAACTTTGATAAAGATATCTGGAGAACAGGATAAAGTTAATGCATCTTTCTGTGTCTTCTCAATGCTCCTTATCTAGGGATACCATATCTGGGCTGCAATCATCTGAATGACAACTAGAGATCAAGACATCTCTAGCCCTTTTGCTGTCATCTAGTTCCTGTTTGGACTTTTCCAGTCCTGATCAGGTAATCCTAAGAAAAGCAAAAAAACAATTTCCTGCCCATGTGATAAACTAGACATTGGTTAAAAGTGGGCAGAGGTCCTGGGATACAGTAGGTCATGGAGACAGGGGACAATATTGCCATAGAAATCATGTTTTTTTTAAAAAAAGCTATCGCCTAAATACAGTAGCTACTGCATGCAGAGAAATAGCCTTCAAATGGGGAAAACATGCCATAAGCAAACCATAATTAGCTATATGCACAATAAAATATGTTGTGTGCTTCCATTATCCAGCTCAATTCTACCACATCATTAGAGTCACCACTAAAATTCACACAGTTGTTAAAATTCATTTTTTTCACATGAGCTTGTTGTCTTTTATTAAATGGAAAAAAGGGAGAGTATCACCATGTTCAAGATTTTGTATAGGACTAAAAAATCCATTTAAATTTCAGAATGTCCCTCTCTCTCTTGTATTACAACTTCAGATGTAAGAGGCATGCATATAGTATGTAGATCATCTGAAAAAGTTTCTTATTTTTAATGTACTTAGTCATTATCATCTCTGCATTTCCTAATACAGTAACAAAGAATTTTCCCCAGAGAATGGAGAATGAAAGATTGCTTCCTCAAATATAACTATGGCTTTATTCCCTTCTCCCTATTATCTTTAAATATGCCCCAAACCACGTGGGTAAATTTGTCATACATTTCATTCTGAAGAACCACACATATGTTTCCTAATATCAATAAATTAGTAAGTACTTAGACTCAAGGAGGCTGACAGTCTATTGTCTACTTTTAAGGGAATCATTTATCATCCTCAACTGCGTCAAAAGGCAATTTTGGCTAATTATTCAGTGGATATTGAAATGCTCATTTTGCCCTCATGGGTAACGTGCATTAGACTGTAAATGAACATAGCTCAGAAGGTAAAATAACTTGTGTTAACTTAGCTGGAGCTTGCATTAAAATTATATGAAAATTGTAAGCTGCTGATAGAGTCTCTCCCATGCTATTCCCTTGCCTCATAATTTCCCTCCTTTATTTTACAAGAATATAAAACATGAGCTATAGTTTTCATATTTGTTTTAAAGCCCAAGCTATATCTCCAGTGAAATAGATGTAGTTCCACTTTAATTTCTCTCCAACTTTTTGTAACATAAGTGGCTTTGCTGAAAAAGCAAAGCTGATATCAAGAATCACACCTTTCTATTGTTCTGCCTAAAGAATATACTTTAATCTAGCATAGTAACAATGAAACATTTCAGCTAATGTTTTAGGAGATTCTATTATAAAAGTACTTTTATTAGATTGTTCTTCTTAGACGCCTCCTCCTTTCTATAAAAATAATAATACAATATTTAAAATTAAAGCCCTATCATTATTATTTTTTCTTGCAAACTTTGCTTTATTTTGTGATACAGTTTTTAAAATATTGAAAATTGTTTTGGAGTTCTAGATTGAAAAGTGGTATACAAAACCTGTCCACTTGTGTAAACAGAACTCAGTTTCTGTATAAAGAAACAAAGAATGCTGCTTGTTGTTTTGTTTTTAATGCATTTGATTGAATGCTTTGCTATACTTTTTTATTCAGTATATTCTATAACACACTTTCCTTCCAAGTTCTTAGGACAGCGGCCCCCAACCTTTTGGGCACCAGGGATCGGTTCCATGGGAAAAGGTTTTCCCGCAGACCGGAGGGGGCGTGGTTTCGTGTGCTACCTAGATCCCGTGGATGGCGCTTTGCTTTTTTGTGCAGACCAGTTGCTGGCATGGCGCAGACCAGTGCCAGTCCATGTACCAGGGGTTGGGGACCCCGGCTTAGCAGACATCTTAATAAGCTAGTTTAGAAATAGCAACTGTTTAAACATACTCAGGCAACAATGTTTGCTTAATTGAGATTTTAAATTTGAGTTTCCCAAATTGCATTGCACAGTTTCTGCCAAATATGAGGGATACAAAGAAAGAAAAATACCTGGTTGAGCTAACTTTATTCCAAAAAGAAAAAGAAAAAAAGAAGGAAAGAAAGAAGGAAGGAAGGAAGGAAGGAAGGAAGGAAGGAAGGAAGGAAGGAAGGAAGGAAGGAAGGAAGGAAGGAAGGAAAAACAATTAAAATGTTATTTTTTCAAAACTAACCAAGCAGGTTGAAAGGAAAAGTGGCTTGGTATCCACTTTTTCCTCTGACAACCTTGGTTTTTCTTTGAGGAGTTTGATGGAGGACTGTAATTGCTGTCTTGCCCACCTCACAGAGAACTAGGTTAAGGCACTTAGCATTTGGTGGCGCAGTGGTTAGAATGCAGTATTGCAGGCTAATTCACTGTTCATTGTCCGGAGTTCGATTCTGACCAGCTCAAGCTTGATTCAGCCAGTTTAAGCACTTACTTCTGCAATTGACTAATTGCACAGAGAATTATCAATCAATTCATTAACTGGTAACATAAGCAATGCAAACCAGTGAAATCATTTTTCCTGCTCAAATATATCTGTAGGTGTGTTGTGAACATTTCCTATCTTTTCACTGCTAAAGGAAAAGAAAGAACATCAAGAAACCTTTTGAAGCAAGCCTATGCATGTCTAATCCAAAACTTTTCTTACTGGGATTAATTAAGGGCTAATTACAGATAACTACTGACTGCCTTTTCTCCTAACATATCGCTAATAGGGATTTCCAGTGATTTCAATATATGCCATGTGAAGAAGTACTGTAGCTATTTTTACTTGCCTTCATTCATTTGATTATTATGAGAGTGTCTTTACTTTTCTATTATTTCCACTACACACATAATGTATAATTTTGCCATGCTTCCTTTTACTCATTTTTATAAACAAAAAGCCTAGCTCTCTGGATTTTTTTCCTTCTCCACATCAATGATATTGATGTAATTTGATGCAAAAGAAACTACTTTTGAAGTTTTGGTCTTTTTTTCCCTTACCAAAGATTTGATGAAATATCCAGGGACAAGATGTGTAAGTTTTCCGTATTTACAGAATGCTATATCTCATCTATAGTCTGAATCTCTCTGTCTTTTCTATGTCTTCCAAAGAATACTTTGCTGGGAAATAGGTATGGACCTCCAAAGAAGCAGAGTAACAGAAGGATACGTCACAAACAGTTGTGCCCCCTTGTTGTACTTGATAACAATAAACTGAACTCAAAAACATTGCCAAAATAAATTTCACAAAATACGAAACTTGGTTCTGATGGAACAGCTTCCCTCCAGAAGTAGTGGGTGCTCCATTGTTGGAGATTTTTAAGAAGAGAATATCCGGAAAGTTATAATATCCAGAATGGTATAATCCTAGCTTGAGCTGGGATTTGGACAATAAGACTGTCAAGATCACCTCTAACTCTGTTATTCTGCTAAGATAAACATATGGGGAAAGGAAGAAAAATGAGTATTTTATAAAACAAGGACATGGGCTTTGAGGTCCATATATATATATTATTATCATTTCCAGTTTTTCCCATGAAAATTACATGGGTGTGCCAAGTGGTCACATGGAATAGAGTTCAACTTGCTAAGGATATTCTACTGCACATGACACTCTTGTTAAAAAATCAAGGTGTCACTTCTTACAGGTGTATGAGTGTTATAGAACTTTTAAAAAAAGGAGCAAGTTCACAAATCACAGTGGATAAAGGATAGATAGACAGACAGACAGACAGACAGACAGACAGACAGACAGACAGACAGACAGACAGACAGACAGACAGACAGACAGATGCCTATTGAGACACCATTCACAAACATTCCCTTCATTTCTATAGATATAATGATATCCTGATGTTTGAAAAAACTCAAACATATAATTTGTCTTTAATTCAAAGTACGTTGATTCAGCAAAAAAGGAAGGTGTATGGGGGAGAGAAAGAGAGAATAAAAAATAAGAAGTATATTTTTACATTTGAAAATTCATAATTATCAGTCAAAATTATTCTGCTCTTTTAAGCCACAGCTTAGCTTTTTTTCTGCTGTTACCAAGCAACAGAGGTTATCAATTCTGTTGTCATTTGCTGTTTCTGTTTCAATAAAACCAGATATTACATGTGTAGATTCATTCTATATGTGTAGAATGAATTTTGTAAACCAGCTTTATTGTTGGATAAACTAAGCATAAATAGATCAGATCCATGCTAGATTTCTTTATACATTGCTATAACTACTGCTCAGCCTATGCCACACAAGTATTATTCTTTTTTTCCCCTCTAACAAACCTGTTGAAAAATTTGTTAGATAATGGATAAAATTACAACTGTAATTTTCTGAAGTCCAAATGGATTTTTTTTCCTGCTGCAAACCAATGTATTATTTCCCCCCAATTCTACTCTCCTATCAAGATCTGAACAGCCCAGAAAATCAGAACTTTCAGAAGTAATTTCTTTTGTTATCTAATAATTTGAAATCTGAATTCCTTGAGACACTGACCTCAGCTTTTTAATTTTCTCTTCAACTTTTCCCTGTGGAAATGTTAGAGGGAAGCATGATGGGCTGAATTGGCAGATAACTGCAATGTAATTTCTCAAGAGATGTTCAAATGATTTAGCCAAACCACGCATCTCAATTCTCAATATGAGGCAATTTCAACTGGACAGCTGTTAACAAAAGGATATCAGATGTTTGAAAGCTTAAGCAAAACACCTTTTGAGAAAAATGCTTTGCACTGTCAAGTCACACTAATGATTATTTGATTGCAAGAACAATTTGCTGTATTCTCAACTGAGACTCATCATCATCTCTGAGTGAATATGATTAATTTTATATATATTTATATAATTATAACTATATACATTTAGAGTAGTCAGAGATGTCCAGTACTATAAAAGAATGTTCTATATTTTCCAGGGTTCAGGAAACAATTTGATCTTTATCTTTGTTGCTTTGGAAACCCTAGGTACATCAAGATTTATGAGGATAGTTTCTGAGCATAATTTCTCTCAGAATCATTGGGCCCACCACTATTAGACATTAACTAATATTAATATTCATTTCTATTTCCATGTTACAAAACAATTCAGTTTTCTGAATAACTTGTTTTTCCAGGAAGACTTTCGATCAGTTGTGTGCTTAGTACTAGAAAGCATTGATTAACTTGCATAAAACATCACGTTCTCTCAGAATACAGCTTGCAGACCATCAGACTAAAAATCTGAATGAAACTGTTTGCATAAGCAGATCTAATGGATACCTAATTATCATTAACTAGCCATTTTTGCTTTAGGGGTTTTAAGGATCTTTTTCATATCACGTGAAGGTCTTTTCTATTATAGCCATGGGTATCAAAATCTCCTCCATGCAGACATTATCAGGCACATCCAATTATAAGAAGGTTAACACAATATTCTAATGGCATGGCAAGGCCAAATGGCAAAATTCTTATATAAAATTGACTATTAATTGAAAGAATAAATTGATGTAGCTTTTTTTTTTTAGCAATAATGTAGAAGTGGTTTGACATTCCCATTTTCTGGGATGCGGACTCCATAGTCAAATTTGTATAAAATTTCTATTGGTCTCCCATCTACATACCAAATCACAGAATCATAAAGCTGGAAGGGACCTTGGAGGTCTTCTAATCCAAAGACATACCCACGTCAGGAGTCCTCATACTATCCAGACAAATTAAAGTTCATTTTTTTCATGAAAATCTTCAGTGATGGAGCATCTACAACTCCAGAAGATAAACTGTTCCATTGATTAATCGCTCTCATGTCAGGACATTCCTCTATATTTTGAGTTTAGATCTCCATCTAACGAGCTTCCACCCATTGCTTCTTGACCTGCCTTTCAGGTATTATGGAGAATAAATCAATGCCCTCTTCCTTGTGATAGTCTTTCAAGTATGGGAAGATGGCTATCATGTCTTCCCTAAGCCTTCTCTTCATTAGGCTAAACATACCAAGTTCATTATATGATTTAGCTTCCAGACCCCTTATCATCTTTGTTTCTTTTCTCTGCATCCTTTTTAGGATCACGTCATCTATTTTGTGTCATGGTGACCAGAACTGGACACAGTATTTCAAATGTGGCCTCACTAGTGCAGAATAGAGCAGTACTATCACTTCCCATGATCTTGATACTTTCCTTATGTTGATGCAGCCTAGGCCTATGTTGGTTTTTTTGGCAGCTGCAGCACGTCTAATCCTACTTTGCATTTTTGGAAATCAGTCAAGATCCAGAAGAGCTAATCACATGTTGTGATTGCATGCAATATAAGGCTACTGAATATGATAACAATATTTCCTCTGGTACATTTTTTTTTCTTTCCAGAATTGATGGAGGATGTTTATTGTCACTATTGTTAAAGAATGACTCAATTTGATTAGAATCCTAAGTAATAAATGCTTGCTAAATGGTATCTAGACATCTGAGATGCATTTATTTCCAAAATCAAGTGGAATTTTGCTTCACTTTTTGTTGTTGTTTAATAAACCTTTATTGTATTTAAGTATACATTATTTGCAGCTGTGATTGCACAGTTTGATGTTTAGACTAGATATTGGTATTTTATTATCACTAGTTTAAAATAATTGAATTGCATTGTAATCTTCCATACATAAGCTATGTCTAATCTGTTCATAAATTACAACTTCAAATCTTTAATCCACTGAGTAATTGGGCTCATATATTTATATTTAAAAGTTAAAGGACTAGTGCCTTAATAATAAGAGGAGCATGGAGAAACTATTTCCATTGTCTAGTGAACAATTTTCATATAATAGCTCAAAAAATATTGATTGGATCAAAATAAAATGAATAATTGCTTCTTCTCAAAACATAGGTCATAGCAGAAATGTTCTTTAATGAAGCATTATTCTCATTATACCTTCATCAACATTATTAAATTATTCCTTTTCTATACAAATTTAGCGATTTCCATATGTCTGTTTTTGTTGAAATCTACATTTATTGAAATGTTTCACACTGATCTGAAAATAACTTTTATTGCTTAGGCAAAATAAGGATCTTTTTCCTTATGCCTTATTCTATTCTCTCTTTAACATGTGGAGAACAAATTGATTTATCAATAAGAAATATTTTAAAGTCTAATTGTGAGCTTTCTGGATTTGCAGTGTTTTTTAAAAATATTTTGATATATTTATATGGCAAAACTAAAAGTTGTGAAACTGAAAGTGCCTGGTTCAAATCAAGGTGTCAAAGAAGTTGTAAAATTGCAATGAACTATAACAGAGAAATTATATCAGTTCTTCAGCATAGGAATGCACACACGCATGCACACACAGCATTACCATTCAATAATTGATCTAATGTAAAAAACACAGCATTCTTTCACTCTTCCATATGATAACTTTGGTATCAATTTTAATGTATGCATTACCCCATGGGTTAATCTGACATAAGAAAAAAGAGAATTAACTGTCAACCCACCGTATTGACCGGATGAACTTGATACTTACATTTGGAAATGACTGAAGGTCTCAAAAGACACACCTTAAGGGAAGGATAGAGAAATAAACTCCTTATAACCAAAGATATCCTCTACTACTTTATGAAACCTGATATTTTAGAACGAACTGTTTACTAAAGATGATATTTCTGATAACTATTTGTCGTGAAAGAGATGGATAAAGACCAGGAAAAGATCATTTCCATGTTAAAAGCAATACATGAAACCATTCTTTCAGCTTGTGATAAAATAAGACATAACATAAAAGATCAAGATTCCAGCTTACATACACAAACCCAAACTTTGACTACAACCAAAGAACTAACAACGTAGAAGATAACAGAAGAAGTGGAACAATCAAATATTAAGACAGAGGACTCAATTGACCAACAAATACAGTTAATGGAAAATCCAGAAAAGGAAGTGGCAACACTGAAAATGGAAAAGACTTTCTATATAAATCAGAATAAATTTGAGAAAGAAGAACAGATTGAATGAAAGATAAACATATCAGGGCAATCATGGGAAATTGGAATAATAGGGAGACAACTTAATGAATACAAATGGGCTAGTCCTTCCCAAAAAGATGGCAATTAAATGGTCTCCTTTATTTCAAATAACATATATAATAATATATTTGACGATCTAAAAGTTCCAATATCTCAGGGGCTGCCACAAAGAAGAGGAAGTCAAGCTATTCTCCAAAGCACCTGAAAGCAGGACAAGAAGCAATGGATGGAAACTAATCAAGGAGAGAAGCAATCTAGAACTAAGGAGAAACTTCCTGACAGTTAGAACAATTAACCAATGGAACAACCTGTCTCCAGAAGCGGTGAATGCTCCAACACTGGAGGTTTTTGAGAAGAGACTGGACAGCCATTTGTCCGAAATGGTGTAGGGTTTCCTGCCTGAGCAGGGGGTTGGACTCAATGACCTCCAATGTCCCTTCCAACATTATTATTATTATTATTATTATTATTATTATTATTATTATTATTATTATTATTATTATTATTATTATTATTATTATTATTATTATTATTATTATTGTTGTTGTTGTTGTTGTTGTTGTTGTTGTTGTTGTTGTTGTTGTTAAATTTGTTAAGAAAAATGCAAATAAATGTTAACTAAATTCATTTAGTATTTGATGTTAGTCAAAAGATACACCTAATTATTGTTATTTTTTATTGTTATTGTTCTTTGTATTGCTAGCCAATTAAGGTGATATAACTGAGATTGACAGTCATCAATGTAACAAAAAATAAAGTACAATTCAGAACATAGAACATTATGAATGGAAAGGACTTGGAGGTCTTCTAGTCCAACTCCTTGCCATGGCAGGAGATCCTATAACATTCTGGACAAATGGCTGTCCAGTCTCTTCTTAAAAATTTCCAGTGATGGAGCACCCACAACTTCTGGAGATAAGCCATTACACTTAACTGTTCTCATTGTCAGAAAATTTCTCTTCAGTTCTAGGTTGAATCTCTCTTTAAGGATCTTCTATCCATTGTCCCTTGTCCTGCCCTCAGGTGCTTTGTAGAATAGATTATCTCCCTCTCCTCTGTAATAGTCTCTCAAATACTGCAACACTACTATTATATCACTCCTAATCCTTCTCTTTGTTAGACTAGACCAGGGGTAGGCAACCTTGCTCTTTTATGACTTGTGGACTTCAATATCCAGAATTCCTGAACCAGCCATGCTGACTCAGGAATTCTGTGAGTTGAAGTCCACAAGTCAGAAAAGAGCCAAAGTTGCCTACCCCTGGACTAGACATTGCCTAGTTCCTTCAGTCATTTATCATATGGTTCAGCCTCCAAGCCACTCATCATCTTTGTTGATCTCCTCTTTGTGATTTTGTGATTTTATTAGATTTATACCCCACCCTTCTCCTGGCGGACCCAGGGCGGCTTACAGCAAGCTAAAAACAGATAAAGACCCTACAAACACCATTTTAAAATATAATTAAAAGAAATATTAATTTTGCCGTTTCATTTAAAATTTTGTGAACACCCAATATAAAATCAAATTAAAATCCAATCTAAAATACCCCTCAGGCCAGCCCCGCTAGCTGGAATAGCCA
>NW_015391041.1:20320-59441 GCF_001527695.2 Protobothrops mucrosquamatus
CTTAGATCTCTCTCACAGTTGCTATTATTGACCCAGGTACCACCTATTCCATATCTGTGCATTTCTTTTTTTCTTGCCTAAGTACTTTACTTTACTCATCACTGAACTGCATTTTGTTGGATAGGGCCAACAAATATTAGAGATTCAGGAAACCAAAGTTCCAATGCTAATTGACAAGTGCATTTTTTAAAAAGAAATCTTTGAAATCTATGGAACATGGTATTGACTTTTTGAAAATGTGTGTCAGATGTATGGGAATTCCATAAAAAAAATAATAAATTATATTTGGTTAGAGAATATTAATTTTAATATAAAGGATGAGTTTTCAAGACTCTCCTCAATTAACAGCTAAGGGAATCTGTCTACTGTTTATCATATTCATACATAATATAAATATTTGAGAAATGTCAGGTCAGGTAAGAATATCTAAATAATTAATGCATTTGCTACAAATATAGATATGGTAATTATTTATGCATAAATAAATCGATGCCTATTGGCATCAATTCCCATTTAGGCAGCAAACTGAGGATCTCCCAATTTGCTCACACCAATTGACTGCAACAGAGAGAGAAATGTAGTATAAAGTTCAGGAATAAGCAACAAAATCCCATCAGTAAAAAATGATAATTTTGTATTTTAATGATTTATGAGAAAACAGATATTAAGATTTTGGCTAATAGCAAAAGCTAAGTTTTAAAATAAATGTCAAAGAAATTGGGCATCCTTTTCTAGTACTTTTAGAGTAAAAAATGTAGATGAAAGACAACTATTGATCTTTCTCCCTAGATTTTGAGGCCACATAGAAAATCTGGAGCCATTTTATAATGCTTTGGGGGAGAAAGCCCACATCTGTCAACATTTTATCAAAATCTTTATCCACTTGAATCAATAGAATTGTGGCTTTATCTTTTTTATCTTGGTTCAACTCAGACAACTTCACCATCAAATTATATGTGCCTTGATTCTTGCTGCCTTGTTTCCCAACTTATAGTACATTTTGGGAATTGCCAAATTGTTAGGAACAATTCCCTTTGAAGGTTTGAGTGTATGCCCTTTGTGTGTTTAGGTTTGGGAGACTATATTAAAATTATCAGTAAATCAAAGTTATATGGGAAGAAAAATAGGACAAAGAAAAAGGGGAAAATATAAAAGATGATACTTTATTTTGTATTTCTGTAACATGCAATTAATTTATCATTGTGCTTCTTAATAGTTAATGAAGACTATACATCTTGTGTTTTGATTTTTTTTTATTTCAGAAGCACCTGTTTGAAAACTGGTGAAATTATATCTATAAAAAGGGTTTGCTTTCACAAATGTGAGGGAGGGAGGGAGGGAGGGAGGAAGGAAGGAAGGAAGGAAAATATGCTGAGGAAAGACAGCTATTTGGAGGTTATATTTTAATTGAGCCTTATTCATTTTAAAAAATGAAAAAAAACACTTTCTATATTTATCATTTTATACCTACAAAAAATTAAATCAATAGTGGCATAGTAACCTTATGATCAGACAAATGTCCTTTCAAAGGTATGAATGTCAATGAAAATTGATTCATCGTTCATATTATGCTACACTGGTATATATCATTATCTTCTCTTTTTTGTCCATTGCCATTCTGATTAATAGCCTAATTGGCACTCTGTTTTTCCATCTTTCCCCCCTTTTGCCCAACACTTCAAAAGTTGCTTTGCACAGGTAATTTATCTTCTATGCATTCTGATATAATGGATCTATAATTAGTTGACTAAACAAACAAACAACAAACAAGAAGTGAAGGTACTCTGTAGAACAATTTGCATTGAGTATATTTAGCATTCTCTCTACATTGTTCCAAGAACAATTTATACTGAACCAGGCCCTACTTGTGGATTATATTACCACTGACCAAAGGAAGTTAACAAAACAACATTTGTGCAAAAGTAAAAGCAACTGTTAAACTGAACTTCAGATCAGAATTATTAATTATTTTTTTTTTAAAAAAAGATATATTTGAAATGAACACTGATAGAAAAATGTGGTTTTGGAATTCTACCTCATGATTTATTCCACAATGATTCTGACTGTGTCTTTCTTTAATTTCCACCTCTTCTTCTGAAGAGACAAAATGAGCTCGTTCTGCCTAATCTCCTGATTACCCAGTATCAGATCAAATTGTTTTGTATTTGGGTCTCATTCCAGCTATGTAGATGTCCCGCCATGCCTATTAGGAATTTCTATTCCTTTGTCTTCTTTTCATTCGCAGTTATCAATTCCTTAGTGTCTATTTTTGCTCTCCTTGTAAAGGATGTGGCCTTTTATTCCTTGCAGCTTCAGTTAAATCAATTTTCTTTTCTTTTATTTCCCCCTTGGTGTAAGTTTGGTTTAAATGGTGAAATCAAGAAACTTTGTACTTTCTTTGAGAAAGAAAGGAAGGAAGGAAGGAAGAGAGAGAGAGAGAGAGAGAGAGAGAGAGAGAGAGAGAGAGAGAGAGAGAGAGAAACTGGTTATAAAATAATAATAATAATAAAAGCTCAGAGAGCACCAAGGGCCCCTTAAAATAAAAAGGATCAAGCTCTTCTTCCATACAGTACCTTTAGTATCTGCACTTACATATTGCTGCCCCATTAAATATTCTTAACATTTCAGTTTATCTACAATGCACAACTACAACATAATAAACAGGTCAAATGCACAACAAGAATAACACTTGGGTTAAAGAAATATTTATGTTCAAGACTTCAGTTAGAAGGACACCATTGAAGATAATACAAAAGCTTAGCATAATTAGAAATAAGAGGCTCGGGGCATAAAGTAGAAATGTCGATCTAGCTTTCTTATTTAATAGAACAATTAATATAGTCAAATTGACTATAAATGTCCTATTTTTTTTCAAACTATTGAATCATTAACCTTTACAATGTAATTGTTTTCTAACCATCAAATTGAACCCAATTGCTCTTTTAAGGAGCTCATAAAATATATAAAAAATAAAATTAAAACCAAGGGAATGAAAAACATTAAAAGAATCAGTATCTGAACGTTGGTTATTTATTCTTTCTTTTAATACTCAGGTGTATGTTTTCTTAGATCTCAAAATTCAGTTCAGTTTGAAATGAGAACAAAGATGCATATAGAAAATATAGGTATATTTAACAATTAAAGTAGTGGGCAAATAGGCTAAGTGGCCCCTTCAATATGGCAAAATACCTTCTTAATTAACTTGCATTGCTCCTGAAAATTAGTGGACTTTAATTTGAAAATTCCACTGTGACAAAGGAAAAGCAATATTCATGGCAGACAGAACTAAAACTAATAACCCCCAATTAATGGCAGTGAGAGTAAGCACACATACTCACATCAAAACAACCTCCGCAATAAAACTGTGCTTTCTTTATGCACAAAGTGAACATAGTTATGTGTGGTGAAGAAAATATACATTTATAGAGCTGGAAATCTATTGTGGAAGCTGTTGTATTGCAATAAGTCCTTTTTTTCTGCAGTAGTGGGAATTTGCAGCAAAAGTAATTGGTGATGTTATCTGTCCTTCAGTGAGCAGAAAAGAGTTCATAATTATGCTTGGCTTATAAAAACTAAGCTGAGTTGAATTTGCTTATAGCCCAGGGCTATAAATTAGTTTGGGAAGCTATAGGATAATATTTGAAGAGACTAGAGGCCACTGAAGAAATGAGCATATAGGCGGCAAATCATTTTCCTTTCCACTTATTACTAAAATAAGTGTGAAATTTCCAATGACAAGGAAGGAAGGAAGGAAGGAAGGAAGGAAGGAAGGAAGGAAGGAAGGAAGGAAGGAAGGAAGGAAGGAAGGAAGGAAGGAAGGAAGGAAGGAAGGAAAAAAGAAAGCTTTGTCCAAAAGACTAAAGGAAAATTTCAGGAAAAAAATGAAGAATTTTTTTCAATGTAGCACATTCATACTATGAATTTATGCAGGTTTATAAGCCTTTGATTTGGAAATATCCAAATGTGAATCTTATAACAATAATCCCGGTCCTTGAGAAGGACTCTATAGGTGGATAAAAATGCCAAATCTAGCCTGAACATCTGGTTGACTATGTGAGGAATGATAGTAATAGTTTAGGATTCTCTGTGTATCTTGTTGATTCCACTATAAACAAGAAGGCCAGGCATTTGATAGGTACTTTAATCATATCTGATAAATACAAAAAGCTAGTTGACATATTCTACAGCTGGCCAAGCACAAGAAACAGGGGCCCATCTCCACCAGAAATAATTCTCCATCTGTTATGTTGCTACAGAATTAATACACTTATTCCTATGAGGGATAAAAAAGATGGAGAAACTCTGATTGCTATTTAGATGTCAGTAGACAGCTATTTCTGGAGGGGAGGGGGATGGAAAAAAGTAATGCCATATTTGTAATTGATAACTGGGCTAAATATCTTACAGTTGCTTCAAGGAGAGAAGCAACCTAGAACTAAGGAGAAACTTCCTGACAGTTAGAACAATTAACCAGTGGAACAACTTGCCTCCAGAAGCAGTGAATGCTCCAACACTGGAAGTTTTTAAGAAGAGACTGGACAGCCATTTGTCTGAAATGGCATAGGGTTTGCTGCCTGATCAGGGGATTGGACTAGATGACCTCCAAGGTCCCTTCCAACTTTATTATTATTATTACTATTAGTACAATGCATTTTTAACTTTGTCTTCTGTAACGGAGCACTCTGCATTGAAATTTTCTCTTTTCTCTTTCATGCAGTCTTAGTATAACAAATATATAATACTGTATGTCTCTGTCGGCAAACTAAGAAAATCTGTTCACCTTTGACTTGTTTCTGGATTATTATTTTTTAAATCCAGTCTGGCTATTTTATTTTATCTTACCTGATATCTCACAGTGGTGGCTCTGGGCAGTGCGCAAAAGTTTAAAAATAAAAACAAAAGTGATGTATTAAGGAAACAATCCTATTACAAATCTATTATGGTAGGTCACATAATCAGTTAGGGGCAGGTGTTGTTGTCTGATGGTGTTACAGCTTTTGGTGCAGGCTGTAAGCTGCTCCAAATAAAGCTGACTTTTGCAATTGGCTGATGATGATTTTGTCAATGCTGATAGTGTTCAGATTGTACGCCAGATGTTTTGGGACTGTAACCAAGGTGTCTATTACTATCTGTACAATCTTTGCTTTCTTTCACCATAGTTCTACTTTTATTTGCAAGTCTTCGTATTTTATTATTTTCTCCAGTTCTTTCTCTTTTATTCTGCTGTCTCCGGGAACTGCAATGCCCACTATCCAGACTTTTTGTCTTTCTTATCCACAATTATTAATTGTTGATGGAGTGTTGTGGTGATGATGATGATGATAATGATGATGATGATGATGTTGAAAGTAGTGGTGGTGGTGATGATGTTGAAGATGATGATTTAACAAACACCTGGGCCTAAAGCATTCCATTTTCAACCCATAAAGACCATGTAAACAAATCCAGAAACAGGATTGGATTAACTTTTCAGCAAAATGATCTAACTATGATCTTTCATAGATGTTCTCATCTAATCTTGATGAATTTCCAAACCCATATAGTCCAGTGCTGTCACTTGCAGATTCTTGTCCCACTATGCGATTTGAAAAATGTATAATACAAATCTGTAATGCAAATAATGCAAATACTTAAAATTTCTTTTCTTGAAAAACACACATTTTGTGAGCATTTTGATATGTTCTTCATGGGCAAAAATCTGTCAGAATATTTGGGGAAATGCAAATGCCAAAGATCAGCTATTTAATTCTTTCAGTAATTTGCCTTGTTCTGCAAAGTGTTGTTTTTGGATAATTAATGTGACACTTCACAATTAATGTTGAAAACACCCCACACAGATAAGTATGCACACACATGCTCAACCAAACATAAATATATCATGTTATGGAGGGATTGTCCAGCAGGTTTAATATGCAAATGAGGTCATTTAACTAAAGAGTATTTAAATCTGCACATGAATGATGTAGTAGAACCTCTAAAATGATGTCAACATATCCTTAGAGAAAGGGTTTAGTTTTGATAAAGAAAGAAGAGAAATAAAGAATGTCAGTGGAAAATAGCAATGAAGGAGAAAGTGGTAAACACTGCAGAAATAAAATCCTATGGGGAAGTAGCCTCTAAAGCAATTAAAAGTGTTGAGAGAATAGTAATGAATATATGAAGTGGGAGAAGTATCATTCAGAAGGGAATGGCAATGAAAGGGAAAATAGCAACCACATAGAAACATCATCTAAGCAAAATAGCGCAAATCAGTCCCTGCAAGCTAATGATGGGACAGTATGCACAATGCAATTCTTAGGGGAGAGAGTAGGTCCAATGCAATTCTTAGGGGAGAGAGTAGGTCCTACTTTATAAACTTGACACTATACAAAGGAAGGGGAAGTGTGGGAGCAGATTTGGAGAAAATGTAGATGCATCATTTTAGCCTGATTGTCTATGGAGATTCTCAGTCATCCAGGTCATAGTTATCCCAAAGGTGCTTTTTCCACGAGGCAACTGGACTTTCTTGTTTTTCTTTGAAGACGTTTGAAGACATTTCGTTCTCATCCAGGAAGTTTCTTCAGCTCTGACTGGATGGTAGGGAATGGAAAGATTTATACTCCTTGCAGACAGCTGGTCATTTGCATTCTTTTAGAGAGCCATTGAGGTTTATCTGCATCATCAGAGTCGTCTGAGTAGTGGGTGTGGAGACTTCTTGGAACTGTTGAAAGGATTGTGTTGTAGAGTGGAGATAGATGATGTTGTATCCCTATCACTCTGTTGAGGGAGGGCTGTTCAATTTTGATAAAGATGGCCTCTTTGACCCCTCTTTCAGGCTTAGCCTGATTGGTTAGGAATTCTGAAATAATAAAGATAAGGGGTGCTATGATCATAAATAGGGGAAAGAGACAGTAAAGAAGAGCCATGAAAAGGCTCCAAAGGTGTTACCCAGTATATAAAGACAGATAACAGATAGTGTAGGACTCGGAAAAGAGTACTAACGGTTCTTCTGTTGCATGGTCCCGGTTCTTGAGACTTGAAGAAGGAAAGGAATGGAAGGAAAAGCTCCCTGTGAATATATGCTCACCACTGCTTTTTGGCTGAAACAGCTCATCCCAATCCATACAGTTAACCAATAATCTTGATGATAATCTAGATTAGGTCTAGATGCATCCATACAGCTAACCAGGATAATCTTAAAGAAGATAATTCATGGCAAAAAGTACTCTAACCTTCCTTCTAGCACAAGTTGGTCTAAAGGCCGTATCATTCTAAAAGGCTTTCTTTCAACAAGCTTTTATCATAAAGAAAGATAAGAGAACACATCAGTGACAATCCCTCTTCTTTTAGTTAGCAGAAGAGAGTTCATTTCATACATCTAAATGCCACAAAATTTAAAATAAGATGTCTAATCTCTTCAGAATATATCCAATTACAACTATCTTCTCTTTTCACCTTCTCTCAAATGAGTTTCCAGCAACCCAGTGAGCTTCCTTTTTCAAAAAAAGAAAGATGATTTTTATTGTTAATTCTGCTTCCAAGTTTTTTTCCTATTTCTCTCTATTGTGTCTATGGCAGCATACTGCAGAAGGAGTAGAAAGATGACAGAAATCACTATTTTTATGTGGATGTCGACTGACAAGTAGTTAAAGTCTTATGAATGTCTACTCAAAAGGACTTGTCTAGAAGAAAACATCATTAAATGTTTATTTTACTAGAGTGCATAGGATTACATAGGTCGGATATCACCCTATGGGGCTTTACGAACACTTCTGGATTGTGGCCAACCTCATTTCGTTTCCATATAAGAATGACGCATGCCAAAGTATATCTTGTTATATATTAATTTGAAAGTCAAACTTATGTCAGTTTTTTATTTATTTATTCAATACTAGCTGTACCCGGCCACGCGTTGCTGTGGCTCAGTCTGGTTAAATGGAAAAGAAAGAAAAGAGAAAGCTCAATTCCAACGCAATGTCACACGAAATAATTAAATCAAAATGAAAATAAATCGAAATCTATGAAAATTCAATTTAACAATGCAATCGGAAACATTGAAATGGAATCGTAAAATTGGAGATTTGGAAATCATAAATGGATCGTAAGTCAGAAACATTGAAATGGAATCGTAAAATCGTAGCATGTGTTGCTTTTACGTCCAACAGATGGCACTGTTTTTCAAAAAAGCATGTTTTTACCTGTCACAGGTGTGACATCTATATAATATAGGTATATAAAAACACGCGCGTATTCGAATGCAACGTTGTGTCAAAATTTCAAAGCAATCGGTGAAGAACTTTCGGAGATTTAAGATTTTGAACAAATGAACATTTACATTTTTATTTATATAGATATTGACCACCCATCTTACCACAAAGCAACTCTGGGTGGCATACAATATTAAAAAGATAAACCTATATAAATAAAGTACTACAAAATATTAAAGTACAAAATACAATAGTTAAAATGTAGGGAGGGAGGGAGGGAGGGAGGGAGGGAATAGGATGAACAAAGAGGGAGGTGGGATCTGATATTAATGTATCAATAACCCCCAACATAAAGACCCTCCTTTGTAGCCCCAAGCCAACTGAAAAAGACAGGTCTTTTAAGCTCTTGTAAACGGTCAGGAAAGTTAAAGCTGACCTTATTCCAAGGAACAAGGATCTTTCAAGTAACCTAGTTTATTTATCCATACAAATTTCTTAGCATTCCTGTTATCTGTTCATCAAGCATTCCTTTGTCTATCATCTTCCCCAGGGCCTTTAAAGAAACTGCCTGTCCTAAATTGTCATTAATTTATTATAATTTTAAAAAGTGAATCACTTTTCCTGTCTCACCGTAGAAAGCAAATATAGATAAAATATGGTCACCCGGACTGATAATGTGTTGTACTTGATTGAAAATCAACAGAGATTCACAGTCATAATCATTGCAGAATGTCCATATATTAAGTTTTGAATCTTTTCTAGCAAAATGTACATTGATACCATTATGTAGTTGTGATTTAATGGTTTGTGGAAGATTAAATTGTATTAAAGTTTTATTAACTAAACATTTTCTTGGAGTAATTGAATAACTGCAAACACAAAAACAGATTACATGAATTGACAAAGATTAAAAGGGTACAATATTATACAAAATGAGAGTTAAATTTTAGAGCAAGTATGCATAACTTCAAATCAAGTTTAAAGGAAATCAATCTTGATAAAAAGTCTTTAAAAACTTTGTCTTTCTAAGTCATATGTTTATATTCCATTTTCAACTAAGCATTTCACAGCAATAAAGAAATGACATCCGTAGTATTGTATTTTTATTTTAGGTTTATAAATGTTGTGCTCTGCTTTTTTTTACTAGAGACATTTTTATTTTAAATCATTAAATAAACAAATCCTAGTTCCACAGATTACAAAATGAGTTTTCTACATTGTTCTAGTTAGGAAAGCGTACATAGCGTTTATCATAATTATTTAATGATAAGATTGGTGAGCCTTATTGAAAATGAAAAGGAAAGCAAGAGAAAGAGAAGTGGCAGCATACAATTTGATTGTACAATTCCTTAGAGCATTAAGAATTTTTAAATGGTATCTTAGAGGTGGTGAATTTCTAATTTTTATATTACATAAAGATTTTAGATAACAAGTAAAAATCTGGTATGTTGCTGAATAACCACAGTAAGAAAAAAATCACTACCAGATACTGAGTATACTATATGTCAAACATTGTTATGCATATTAATTTGCCTAATACACAGCAAGTTCATATTTTATTTATTTACATATTTAAGAACTGCCCGTCTCCCTCACAGAGAGACTCTGAGTAGCATATAATAAAATATTAAAAGTCTAAAGAACACTATATAACATTTAAAACTTGTAAGAGGCATGGGATTTTAAGAACTAATTAAAAGATGGGGAAGGCTTTCAGGGCTCCAACCTACCCCACAGCTGCATACTCTCATGCATGTCCCAAATAATAGCAATAGCACTTAGACTTATATACCACTTCACAGTGCTTTTACAGCCCTCTCTAAGTGGTTTACATATTACCCCCAACAGTCTGGGTCCTCATTTTACCGACCTCGGAAGGATGGAAGGCTGAGTCAACCTTGAGCTGGTGAGACTCGAACTGCAAACTGCTGGCAGCCAGGAGTCACCAGAAGTAGCCTGCAGTACTGCATTCTAACCATTGCACCACCAGGGCAAAGATATATATCAATATACCCAATATTGGGTATGTCTAATCTAATGAAAAGAAGGACTAGGGTGACATGATGGCAGTGTGTAATGGACTGCCACAAGGAAAAGGGGACCAGCCTATTCTCCAAAGCACCTGAAGATAGGACAAGAAGCAATGGATGCTAACTGGTCTCTGGCATTAAAATAAATTAGTAATTCTAGCACAACAAGCCTTGCTTTATAAGGAATTTCCTTTTCTGTTTCCTAAGTTGGGCTAAAACATAAGCAAATGTTAAGACAATAAGTCAATGATGTATTTCTAAGGGCTCTACTGATGTCAATTATGCTCACGGAGAGTGCTATGCTCTATAAAGTCATCACTGCTATGATGTATTTGCAATAGATTTGCATTTTAAAAACCTCTCAGTAATCCTGATTAAATGCATACAGATGCAATTCAGAAACAATTATCTTTATTTTTTATTTAGGATGTCACATACAACTTCAATATTCTAGCTATGGCTCCTCCTCCTCTAAAAATATCTGAAATAGTCACATAGAACAACCTCTTAGCTGTTTAAATTTTTTTAGTGATATACATTTGCATTTTCAAATATTCAAACATGTCCCTTTAGACTTTGCCTAGTACAGGTAGTTCTCAATATACAACCATAAGTGAGCCCAAAATTTCCATTGCTAAGCAAGGCAGTTGATAAGTGAGTTGTGCCCCATTTGTGATCTTTTTTTTGCCATAGTTGTTAATCATTGCAATTGCTAAATGAATCATAGAGTTGTAAGTGACTCTGTTTCACCCATTGACTTTGCTTGTCAGTAGCCAAATGGTTACAAATGGTGATCACATGACACCAGGACAGATATATGATAGTTGCTAAGCACCTGAATTTTGATCCTGTGACCATATGATTAGTCTATTTATCTGTGGTGCTGTCCTGAAAATGTGAAATGACCATTGGAAACATTGCCACAAAAGGAAAAATCAGTCAGAATTTGGCAGTTCTAATCTTATTATTATTGAATTTCACATGTCTCCTCCATGGAAATATATACTTCTTACTGGTTCAGAGTTCTGTTGTCTGTCTAAAAAGGCTTTACACAAGAGTAGGAGATACATAAGAAGTCCTTCTCCCAGAACAATATTAACTCAGTTTAAGGTCTTAAATTGAGTCTTAAGCCAACCCTTTAACTTATCTTCCAGAAAAAAAAAACAATTATAGAGCAAAAGCAATGGAGTAAAAAAGATTCAACAAATATATTTAGCAATAATTTGCAGTGTAGAGCAGAGACCAGGCACCGGTTCTATGGAGAAAGTTTTTTCCACAGACTGGAGAGTGTGTGGTTTTGTGTGCTGCTTGCATCCCATGGATAGGGCTTTGCTTGTTTGTGCAGACCGGTTGCTGGCATGCCACGGCCCAGGACCAGTCCATGGACTGGGGTCTGGAGACCCTGGTGTAGAGCACTCTTTTCCTGTAGTCTTGCTATCCCATTCCATTAATTCTTATTACTTTCCTTCCTTTCCTCCAAAATTCAATGGCATTCTTTGCCCCATATTCACCTGTTTTGCACATAACGTTCTCCTACATGGAATGGAATGAACTCAATTATATATTTAATATATTTTTTCTTATGCAAGTGATTTTTCTATTTGGTTTGGTTTTCCTATTTGTAATACTAACGTCACAGCAGCTGGAATCATCTCATTATCATCATCACCATCATCTTTTGAATGATTTGTATCCTAAGCTGTACAGCCCTAATTTTCTGAAATCTGCCATCTAAACAGGACAGTGATAACACATTGAGATGTAAAACAGATTGGAATTCCATGTGTAATGGAGATTTATTTTACAACAGATTTTTCGCTGCCTTTTGAAGCTGCTAGATACACTCCCCTCCTTTCTATCTTCTATCAGAAACCTGATGTTCAAAGCTAACAAAATCTTTCTTTATAGAGAAATGGCAGGATTTGTCAGTGATTAATGCTGTGCCACTGCGTTGCCACACTGGAGTTTTGTAAGGTGAGCTATAAAAATCTAATATGGTATAAAAATCAATAAACTAACTATGTAGCGATATACTTAACAGGCTGGGAGATTTCAATCTGATTGCTAATTAATTGCCTACAGGGAAGTAACCTGATGCTTGCTAGGATGCATTCAACTGAAATACTTTAAGACTTCAGAGACAGAGGAGCAGGAATAAAAATAATAAATAGAAGTGGGCAAGTCAGCATAAAAACTTACAACTAAGTGTTTTTTAACGACTGCTTACTATAGTCAACCAAATGTAAATTTTGCACTTGGAGGGAGCTTGATTTTTTTTTTACTGTATGTGAAGTATTAAAATAAAAATCTCTATACTGTAAGACCCACTTTATTTCTCTATTCCCTGTAAGCTCTTAAGCAAATGATTCTTCCATGAAGATTTAATGCAATGGTTTGAAATTTCCATGTTCTCTTCTAACTCGTATCTTTGTTCAAAGAATATACATTGATTTCCTCCTGTTTCTGGGCCACGCAGTCTTATTTCGTATTTATTGACAAAGACCTGACAGCACTTTAACAGTTTCTGTTCTTGCAGCTTTAAAGAGGTTAGTGAGTATTTCATTTGCCCCTGATGCCTTTCTGATGACACTTGGTCTATTGCCTGTCATGCGGCACTTTTAACAATACACCTGATTTTCATTTTCTTGTTATGTTCTGTTGCTGATTGCCATTCTGGATTGAGATCTTTTTTCTTGTCTTTTCTTACTTGACAATCAGAGTTCATGTTGTTGTCTATCTTTTTAGCCCAAGGCTTTCATCCTTTGTTTTCCCCTCCCTACCATGATAGCTTGTTCTTAAAGCCTCTGTGAATTCAACTTCTTTTTGTTATAATTTCAACTTTAAAATCTGCTTTTTACATTGATTTTTTATTCTAACAAGAAGCACTTCAGTCATATCCTGCTGGCACATCATTCATTAATTTTCTAAATTTAGCCCAGATATTTTACGCCAATAATTCATGGCCCATTTCACATTCTGAATCCTGAAATGTCCAGGCTGGCTGAAATGTATTTCTGCTTTTTCAGTTTTTTATTATGTAGTTATTTGATTCCAATATTTATTTATTTCCAATCTTTATTATTTTTACAAATAACTCAATGCAGCAAACACATGCTACACACTTTCCTACTACTACTTTCCCCATAACAACTCTGTGAGTTGTGTTTTGACTGAGAGTGAATGACTGGCTCAAAGTCACCCAGCTGGCTTTCATGGCTAAGGCAAGATTTAAACTCACCATCTCCTGCTTTCTAGCCTGGTGCCTTAACCACTAGACCAGAGGTAGGCAACCTTGGCTCTTTTATGACTCGTGGACTTCAACTCCCAGAATTCCCGAGGCAGCATGGCTGGCTCAGGAATTCTGGGAATTGAAGTCCACGAGTCATAAAAGAGCCAAGGTTGCCTACCCCTGCACTAGACCAAACTGTCCATATAGTGTAATCCACATGCGGTCTGCATTTGTATTGTTTTAATTTGATATTGACAACAAGCAAATATTACCTTTAAAAAAATTAATACCTTATCAGCTGCATTGTTTATTTACCAAATTCAGATATTCTGGCATTTCTAGGTTCTTCCATTTGTCCAGTGTTTGCATTCTCATCACTCACCAGTTTTATTTTATGTTGCATTTAGCATCTTTGCAATTTCCCAGAGAAGCCCTCAGTATCTTCCTTTATTGTGCTTTAGCACTTAGACTTATATACCGCTTCACCATGCTTTACAGCCCTCTCTAAATCGTTTACAGAGTCAGCATATTGCCCCCCAGCAATCTTGGTCCTCATTTTACCAACCTCGGAAGGATGGAAGACTGATCAAACTGCTGGCAGTCAGCAGAATTAGTCTGCAATACTGCATTCTAACCACTGCACCACCATGACCCTTGTATACCCTTTTATTAGGGAATCTATTTTAATAGATTCCATCATTATCAACAGAATCACCATTGTCGTCATCTTTTATTTGGTTACAGTTCATTCTGACGATCAATGCCACTTCATTTCTTTATTTAAAAAAATGTCCTGGATAGTATACCACGAAATGAACTGAGCTAATGTCATCTAGTTCAGTCTAGTCCAATTTAGCTAAGTTCACTTCTTTCTAAATCATCCGATGTTGTGCAAGTCATGTCCACTGTGACAATTTCCATTCTCCTTGGCTTGTATCCCTTAAATTCCTTCTTTGGAATATAACAAGGAATCTAACACGCTCCTAGCTGGTGCATCAGTTGCAAGTGTCCTTGGGTTAGAAAGAGCTACAATAGTGACTCACTTCTTCATGATCTTGCAACTGGACATGGTCTACAACAGTGTTTCTCAACCTTGACCATTTTAAGGCATGTGGACTTCAACTCCCAGAATTCCACAGCCAGCATTGCTGACTGTGGAATTCTGGGAGTTGAAGTCCACATGCCTTAAAATGGTCAAGGTTGAGAAATACTGGTCTACAAGGTGCTGACTTTGAAGAAAAATTTAATTGTTTCAAAAGAGGGTAGTCTCTCTGATCATTGGAATGAGAAGACTTAAGAATATGACACTATGTTACAGAAGCTGCACAGGTTAATGGTTTCCTGCCAAGCTGAATTCAAGTCATAATTATTATCTAGGAAGTACTATATAGCTCACTGAGATACCTACAGGACCATCAGCCCTACAAGATTCAGCTTGTCACAGGTATTATTAATAAAAAGGGGGAGACTGTCCTTGTCATGACATATAAAATGTCCCTAACCTTCTGGGTTTTTAAAATTGCTCTTAACACCTGGGCAAGGTGTTGGGTGTTTGTTCTGAATTTTATGTTATTTTGTTGTGAAGTTATAAATAGATTTGAGTCCTAGAAATTAAGTGGTATATAAAACCATTTATAACCCAAGAAAATTATAGTGAAATTAAATAACCTATTAATCAAAATCTCACTATCTCATAAACAGAGAAAAATGGTATTGTTAGGCAGCCAAGTGAATTCAATCCACTGAAAACCACATCTGATTGTAATCTTTAGTGTTCATCTTCTCAATTCAATCTGTGTTTTCTTCCTAGTTTCTATGGAATATTGGGAAAGTGGATGATGCAAAAGGATGTTTCGTATCATTTCTTCTAAGGCTAAACTAGAATGTCAATGGACTGTAGCCAAAGCAAGACATTAAGCAACAATAGGGAAAAATTGGCACAATTAGTTAAATTTCAAAGTTTGTAAACAATGCAAGAGACAAAATGAAAAGAAGTATGTGAGGTTAGGGAAATTACATTCTCAGTAGTTTGGGAATATTTAGGACTTGGTGGTAAACAAAAATTGAAAATCAACATTGAGACTGAATAGTTTGCATCAATGATTCCTGGTTGATAGCTAAGATAGGGGTGCCTGATTATTACTCTGAACAGGACTACAGTATTCTTACCAAGAGGTGAGGATAAACTGCAACAGTTTATTATGGATCTTTCCCACTTCTATACAATAGAATGCTTGAGAAATATAGAATCCAAGGACATATATCAAAATCATGCTATACATCTTCAAATGCAAATCAGGAAAAAAAAATATTTGAAAATACAAAACCATGTAGTCATGCACATTTTAGGGGAGGGGGGAAAATTCAAAACCACAGGGCACATTTGAAAAATGCCACAAGTTCCTTAAATGAGGAACAGCAATTCATAGACCATAGAACATTGACAACCTCATTGAGAGGCTATATTTAAATGCACTTGGCTGGCATTTACTTGGTAGTTAAAAGGCATTGGGTGATTAAGCCAATGGCAGGGGAAAATTTGAATTCCCAATTAGGTCCATCTCAAGTGATATGAAATGGGTCCTTAAAGGGAGTAAAAGATGGTCACTGTCATCAAGAAGAAAACTAAAAGAGTGTGGGGGGAAAAAAGCTGACTTAAAATATTGTACAGAAGGAATTAATTAAGTGGCTCTAGAATGGCACCTCTTGTTGCTTCATGTATTCATTGCCCTTTCTGCTGCAGCTCCTAGTATCTATTATTGTTATTGCTATACTTCCTCAGAAATTGTCAAATTATACTGACTCACTCTCTATTGCTATCTACAGCTGTAAAATTAGACAGCTTTGAACTCATCTCGGCTAATGAGCCATTGTCTATGCAAAAGGATGGCACCAACCGTATGGCAATTTCTAGTTCTTTGACAGCTGGAGAGGGGAGAGGCAGTTAAAGGGCAAGTTGAAAACTTCTGTGTAATTAGTGATTTTCCCCCTATTGGAAATTTTAACAAAGGAACATGTTCAATTTTATATTCTATCAATTATTACTGATGATTATTGAGAGCAATGAGTTTATCCTTCCTTCCTTCCTTCCTCCCTCCCTCCCTCCCTTCCCCAGGCTGCTTTCCATTTAATTTTCTAAAATAATGAATGTTTATGAGATATGCTGGGACTTAGAAGCATTTTTGGAGAAAAAGGTGATACTAGAGATTAACAATTTGCTTTCAATAGGTTAGATCCTATTTAATTTTTGTTTCAATTAAAATAATGACAAAAGGAAAAGAGAAGCCCAGAAGTCATGTAAGAAGTAGCTGCAGACACACTGGTACTTCGCAATGTCACCTGGCTTATTTGTGATATGACTGGTCCACTTACTATTTTAATAAATTGTATCCCTAGCAGAGGTTCAAGGAATTCAACCTGAAATGTAAGGCAACTTGTGATATATTTACATGTCACTAAATTTACCTGAAAACAATGCACTCCTGAATTTAAAATGATCCGCACCTAAAGAAAAGAGAGAATAGAATGCACACGCACAGAGAGAGAGAGAGAGAGAGAGAGAGAGAGAGAGAGAGAGAGAGAGAGAGAGAGAGAGAGAGAGAGAGAGAGAATGTAAAATTCACACACTCACCTTTCAGTGAATGATCAAAATCATTAGCAGCAAAGCTGGCTGGCAGATTGGCTGGTTAGGGATAATATTTTGGAGGAGGAAAGGCAGATTTTTGAGATGATTTTATTAATGGAGAAAGATGGAAATCACATCCCACTAAATTGACCTTAGAGGCTAATGCCATATGTTCAAATGGCTCCTGCTGATAAATCAGAGGAAACAGGTTGTTTGATAGAAAGGTTCAAGGGTGTTATAGGTAGTCCTCTTGCTTGCCCCAAGGAGGAGGAACACAGTGAAGGTCAGCTGAGGCAGGGGGGGGTGTGGCAGGGGAGCTAGCAGAGTGAAGACTAGCCTAAAGGAAAAGATGGGAGTGAGACATGGGAACTATTTATTTATTTTATTTTATTTATTTTATTTATTCAATTTTTATCCCGCCCTTCTCCTTACGGACTCAGGGCGGCTGACAGCCTTATAAAACAGATACAACAATAAATACCCAATTTAAAACCTAATTAAAAAGAAATATTTACTATGGCCTATATAATTAAAATTTCTCTTAAAACCCCACTAAAAATTCCCCTAGGCCAATCCCGCTTGTTGGAAGAGCCATGTCTTCAGGGCGCGGCGGAAGGAGGGGAAGGAGGGGAGGGGAGATCCGGGATCTCTGGGGGTAGTTCGTTCCAGAGGGTGGGAGCTCCCACCGAGAAGG
Source organism: Protobothrops mucrosquamatus (assembly GCF_001527695.2). Taxonomy (NCBI): domain Eukaryota; kingdom Metazoa; phylum Chordata; class Lepidosauria; order Squamata; family Viperidae; genus Protobothrops; species Protobothrops mucrosquamatus. The sequence goes on from NW_015391041.1 coordinate 38,085, forward strand.
CCCTCCCCCTGGAGGTCGCCAGCCGGCACTGTCTGGCTGACGGCACCCTGAGGAGACCCATTGGCCCTTTGGCAGATATGCTTCTTACCCAGCACCTGGATACTGCTAGGAGGAAGAAGATGGTGAAGGAAAGCTTGGGGTAGTGGTGACAGAGAGAAAGCAGGGGTAGAGAGTAGAGTGTAAGACAGTCCAAGCAGCATAGATGGAGGGGAGAACTGGTGGGCAGAGGGAATTGAGGCAGAGCAATTTGCACAGGACAAGAGAGTATGCCCATGGGCCGGTTGCAAACCATCCAAATTTGGATCATGTATTGCTGCAACAGGCACAACTAGTTCAAATTTTAAACAATTGCTGAGAACTTCCTCCATGTGGATTTTTGTTGCTGTTGCTGTTGTTTTTATTATTTGTTTAATTTCAAAGAAAAAATGTACTTTCTTTAAACAAATGTCATGCTAACTTTCTCTTGTTAAAAAGGAAAGCAAATCCTTAATTTGTTTGCTCTTGTCCTCAAGCAAAAAGGTGACAAACTTTACTTGCAACCTGTTTTACATTTCTGTGAAAAACTATTTTAAGTAGCATACTATCTTTTTATTTATTTTTTATTCTTATTCTTTTTTCTTTTTTTTAGTTTTATTTATTCCTTAAGAAAGGTAAAAGTATTGGTTTGGCTTACATGAGAAAAAACAGACTTAAATATTTAAATGTAATTAACTTTGAGAAAACCTTAACCAGTAAGAATGTTTTGAACATTGTGGTAAAAACAAATGTAAACAAGAACTGTAAACAGGATCTATGATGAGACAACCAGAATGACTAGATAGAAAATTAATATTATATTGATGTGATTATTATCTGTAGAAATATTAGAAAACTTTTATACTCAATTGTCATTCACTAAAATAACAAGAATTGTATTAACTTGAGGTTGGTAAAAGAGAACATTATGGGAAAAAGAGGAAATCAGGTAAAGTTATTATGTGGATTATAGATTATAGAAATCAACTGTTAGTGAATGTTTCTTAAATGTAAACCTAGACAACTATTAAGGTGATTATGTTAAAAAAATTAATAAAACATATTTTAAAAATTAATAAAACATATTTTAAAAAAAGAAAAGAAACTCAAGCCCAAACTTATGTTTTGATTATTCTCCAGGAATCTTGCTAAAGGAAACGCTAATTATCTTTTTCAGGCCTGACCCAGCAACTGACTTGAAAAGCTCAGAAAGTAGAAGATTTTTTCTTTTTTTTAATTTACCACAAATTGTGGGGGAAAAAATCCCAGGATTTTTCTTTTCTGACCCACAAAATTGAATTCTTTGACACAAAGTGTGGGGGCACATTCTTCCTTTCTCTTTTTTCTCCCCCTTCTTTAATTTTATTAAAAGTTTTTAAGAAAATATAAAAATAGTACAAACTATTACAGAACAAAGGAAAAAAGTGAGTTAAAGAAGGGAAAAAAGAACAAAAGTACAGAAAAAAAGAAATAAAATAGATTTTTTTCCCCTTCTTCAGCAAGACTAAATATCATAGTAGTTGCTCAGTGTAATATAAGAATTATAGTTTCTTAAAGAAACCTTGTCTATTATTATTTTTTCTTTGGAGAACAGAGGATTGAAATATGATCAGTTTTGTTTAGTGATTTTGTTTACCAAAAGAAAAAAAAAATCCCTTGTCTGGCAGAGATCTGAAAATATTATTTTAAAAAGCCTACTCACACATTTTTCAAGTGTGCTTAGTTGTTTTTTTTTCTGAAATGCTTTTATAATGATCTACTATTTGGAACAATATATTTTTCTTTGAAACAATACTAAAAATACCTTTGATGGCAGGAACTATCATTTGAGCAATCTATCTTATCCAGGGCTTTTTTTCTCATAGAACGCCCAGAACAGAGTTCCGGCACCTTTTTTGGATGGAACCTTGTAGGGTAGGCAAGGCGGGTTGTATAATGTGTGTGAGTTCCAGCACCTTTTTTTTTTTTTTTTTTAGAAAAAAAGCACTGATCTTACCTATCATCCTGCTTTCAGTTGTGGTTTACCAAAGCCCATAAGCTAGCAGAACAATACATGCCTTTCTTTAATTGCATTCTAGTAATTAACATTTTTGGCACATAGTTTTTAAACATGCATAATATTATTGGAAAGGGAAATCTTTTCTTCAGGTTATGTTCTTGCCCAACCTTCCTTTAAACTGGCAGCCATCAATCTATAGCATCCAATGCATTGTATAAATGCATTAAATATTACATAAAGAAGATGTATTACTTTTTTTATTCTTCATCCAAGTACAGAATTCAATATTAATGTTTGGGGAACATTAAATCTAAGGGAAAACTCTGGATAGTACAAGATTCTCACCAATGGACATCATCTAAAATATTTTTGTTCTTTTCATTCCGCGAGTGCAAAAGAAGGCTACTTTGAAGAATTTTCAAAAATGTTGTCCACCATGTCTATTCATGCACATGGATGGGGGTGGAGATGAGAAAATGTATGTATAAGTGTGGAGTGAGAGGGGGGAGGACACCTCCACTCTATTAATATTTTGGAATGAAAGCCAAGAAGTGTAAGAGGTCAAGTAATGAATAAATGTGCTACAATGATCAGTTGCTGGAATAGAAGGAGAAAAGAATGAAAAAAGGGAAATAGGAGATAGATAAGAGGATAACCAAGACCATCGGTTGGATATACAGCAGTTACAGTAGCAACGAGGGCACTGTTGAAAGTCATGAAGGACATGACAGTTAAGACTGTCATGAGAAAATTGATGTATATGGTTGCTAAGAGTTGACTTGATGGCACATCATCAACCAATCAAATAATATACATTTATTACATCATCAATAGTATCTATTGGGCACTTTTATTGTCTAATTGTGGAAATAAGTAGCAATTCAGGTAGTTAAGGTAGTCCTTAACTTACAGCCACCATTTGCTCAAAATTTCTGTTGCTAAATAAGACAGTGAGTTTTGCCCCATTTAACAATCTTTCTTGCCACGGTTGTTAAATGAATCACTGCAGTTGTTAAGTTAGTTACCACTGTTGTTACTAACTTGTTTTTGCTTGTCAGAAGGTCATAAAAGTGTCACATGACCCAGGACACTGCAACTGGCATAAATACGAGTCAGTTGCCAAGCAGCTGAATTTTGATCATGTGACCATGGGGATGCTGCAATGGTCATAAGTGTGAAAAACAGTCATAAGTCACTTTTTTCAGTGATGTTATAACTTTGAATGGTCACTAAATAAACTATTATAGGCCAAGGAATACCTGTTCTTGGCTGCTTTCTGATGAATAAACATGCTGTAACATGGTAAAAAAAATAGACATCATATGATCGAAATGCTTTACAAAAATGCATTCTTCAGATAAATTTAGAGAAACATATTTACTTATGATATATAATTCTGTGAATAAATAAATATTTTAAAATTCCCAAATAGGCCTGAGGATTTTTTTTAATGCAATTTTCTGTTTCAAAAATTGAAAGTATCTATTTTAACAGAGTAAATTAAACATTATAATTAACAATCCACTCAGCTGGAGACAACCTGAGTAGGGATGTTTTCTTGTTCATCTCTCCATTACTTTTTTAAAAAGTTACAATAACAACATGCCTTTAAAACAAATGAAAATGGTTTCCAAATGTTTATTGTCCTGATGCTGTAGAAAAGCTGAATCAATTTCCAAACCTTTTGGTGCTTGTAGAGAACTAAATGATAGCAGAAATTGCAATTTGGAAACAATATATAGTCTCATGGGAGATATCTGATAGTAACTTTATGGATGTGTTAAGAGTTCAAGAGACTATTAACTATTATTTCTCTTTCTATATAAATCAGAGGTCAAGAGCAAAAGAAGAAAGAAAGAAAAAATGCAATATTTAAAGCATTATGTAAAATGTCCCTGCTGGAAAGCAGTCAAATGAAAGAACGCATTTTAATCCAACTTGAGAAACTGATATGTAACCTAGTCAAAAAAGAAAAAAAGAGAAAGAAAACAACTTCAGAGGAAGTACTAAATATGCTCTGCTTAAATTATTTCAACTTCTTCCTGGTTAACTGTTCAGGGAATTAATTAGAGCTTGAAATCTAGACTCAGCAGCAAATTAGGTGACTTTTATTGTTCAAATGTTCTTAATGAACTCATATTACAACCAGCTAATACTATGTTCTTTGGAAAAATCAGAATATAAGGAAAAGAAGACTAGAATTTTTATCAAGTCATGACTCTGTCATGGACAGAAATAAACATCAAGTAAAATGATTATATTATGAAAACTGCAACAATAATTCTGTTGTGTTAGCTAAATCTTATTATCCACTTGGGCTATTCCTTATTCTAATCCTATAGCACTATCTAAATTTCACTCTTCTCTTTAAAATATAATAATTTTACTGCTTTTTCTTACCTTTTTTTTTTCTTTTGCCAACAAGGGATTTATCTCAACTCATTTAATCAATGTCCTAAAGGTGCTTTTTCACAAGGCAACTGGACTTTCTTGGAGTTTTTTGAAGACATTTCACTTCTCATACAAGAAGCTTCTTCAGCTCTGACTGGATGGTAGGGAATGGAAGGATTTATATTCCTTGCAGCCAGCTGGTCAGTTGGATTTGAATGTCTTCAAGGGGTATAAATCCTTTCATTCCCCACCATCCAATCAGAGCTGAAGAAGCTTCTTGGATAAGAAGTGAAATGTCTTCAAAGAAAAAACAAGAAAGTCCAGTTGTCTCTTGAAAAAGCACCTTTGGGACAATTATGACCTGGATGACTGAGAATCTCCATAGTCATTTAATCAGTGCAATTACAAGTAGTCCTCATTTAGTAACAGCCTTGTTTAGTGACTCTTTGCAGTTAAGATGGGATGAAAAAGAAATTCTTCAGCCAGTTCTCACATTTACAACTTTTACAGACCTGTAAAGCAAAGGAAAGCTGAAGTAAGTTTGTAAACACAGTTTACAGAGAAACTTCTTGGCTTAACAACCCAATTGAGACAATAGTTAATAATAAAGTGCTTTTTTATTTATTAATTGTTCACCTCCCATCTCAATGTTGTAGCCCTTGTAGAATTGTTGCTGGTTTCCTCTTTTTCATTGTTTTTTGCATGGCTTATTTTGCTTTTTAAATAATACTTTTCCGACTTTGAACTTTTAATAAATTCTAGTAATGTGGATAGTCTCTGCTGGTTATCTTCACTTGCCCAGTGGGTTGACTAATGAACCTTGTTTTCATCTGCTGCCAACAACTTCAAACTAAATTGCATTATGATATTTAAGTGTTTGCTGAGAAAGCACAGAGAGAGAGGGGGGGGGGAATAAGACTGTAATTATCTCCACTAAGCTTTTTAGCCCTGCTTGCAATCTCGGTCATTTTTGCTTGTTTGGCAAGCAAAAGCAATATCAGTATCCTCCATGCATCCGAGAATGCCAATCAAACAAGATTTCTGCTGACGTAGAGGATTCTATATAAATTCTGCCAAATGCTGAAGATTGTTCCAATAGATATTTCATTGTTAGCAGGCTGTGGAAAGAGGCCAACATATGGGAAAACATATAAAACTTTCTCTGCCTTTTAAAATATAATATGTACTCAATAAAGAGTGATGAGAAGAGATAGAGTCAAAAGTTTTAATGGAACATCATGCACCGAAACGTCACTTGTTAGAGAATTCATTTAACTTTTCTATAATTTCCTTGCGGCCAAAGAATATAAAGGAAGTCCTAAATGATGGGGTCCTATTTTAAATCAAATCAAATCAACCTTTATTGTCAAAGTACAACATGTGTACAATGAGATTGGCAAAGCCTTCCTTCGTGCACCCCCCTGACACAACTCACAGTGGCAACAAACAAACAATCTTATTACACCACATGAACTTATTGCACAACACGCCAGCCCCACAAGACTATCATACATGGAGTTATTTCCCATTCAGGAGTCTGACAGCCCATGGGTAGAAACTGTTCTTCAGCCTGTGGGTGCGGCTGGCTATGCTTCTATATCTCCTGCCCGATGGTAGGAGAGTAAAGAAGTGCTGACTAGGATGTGAGCCAACCCGGAGGATTTTCCTCACTCTTCTAAGGCAGCGGGTCCTAGCAATGTTGTCTAGTGGTATCAGGGAACAGCCCACAATGTTTTGTGCTGTGCTCACCACCCTCTGTAATGTCTTTCTATCCGCGGCTGTCAAGCCAGCATAATACACCATAATGCAATGTGAGAGGATGCTTTCTATAGTGGACCAGTAAAAGAAGATCATCAGTCGTTGTTCCACTTTGTTCTTTCGTAAGACCCTAAGGATGTGGAGTCTCTGTTGGGCCTTTCTGGCCACCTGGGTTGTGTTGATTTTAAATGCATCATCATCACCACCATCCCACTGTAATTAATGTAAAACAATATATGATTGCTAGTGTGATTTCAGAACAATAGTTGTAACATTTATGACCATCCTAATTATCATGACTCCTGCAAAATAAGTTGTTATTATGTGGTGGGTTTTTTTTAAAAAAAAAGTTTATTCAAAGGTTGCTAACAAAATACGGTCTACTGTGTCTTTGGACAATTTTTTGTTGACTTTTTAACCCTGGAGGTTTCTGATCAGCTTTCCTCAAAATTGTATTCTCAAAATGATTTGCTGCCAGAATTCCTAAACAATAATTTCCAATCTATGGATGAAGGATTTTGTTTTTGTTTTACATGATGTACGTTCCATTTGGTTCTTAAAAATATGAAAGAATGTTTCTAACATAAGCTATTTTTTTACTTTATTATAGCAAAATCATCTCAAGAAATCCATAGTACAATGAGATAGATCAAGCCTCTACAATATACCCATATGAAAAGGATTTCATATTTCGATGCTGAAGTGGACTTTAGGTACACTCTGTATGATTGTAGCCTGGAAAAATGGTAAGATAAAATGCTTATTAGGTCTGTGTTCAAGTTAAACAATTGGTTGACACTGTAATTTTGGATGCTAAGTATGTTAGCATACTTTGAGTGGATAACCAGCAGGTAATGTGAACTGTGAATGATAGAAAATTAGATAAATATTAAGAAAAGTTTTACATAATTAATAATGTTGTAGGTGGGATATTTACAGTACCTAATAGAAGGGAACAAACAGTTTCTTCAGATTTAGAGTACTCAGCCTTCATTCATGGCTTTCTGATTTCATGGATTTGAATGGCAAATTGAAAATGGATTCTACATGGAGCTGTAACTGATAGAAGAGACTATTTGTAGATCATGGTTGAACTATGGAGTCCTTGGTAATCTCTGAGTTAGGTTATTAATATTTGTCAATGATATTACCTAGTTTGGTAACTAAATATCTGCAAGAAAACAACCAAGATCAGAGAACACCAAATGGGCTGTTTATGATTTTCCTTTGTTATTTGCAACATCCATGGACTTATCCATTATGAAAATATTCCACAATTTTGGAAGATACTGGTTTCTTAGATATTTCAGGTAAATTGAAGTATTTACAGTATTTACTCCTAACTTATAGGAGAGATTTATGGTCTCAGGTTCAGTTGTTAAGAGAATTCGTTGTGAGGGTGACCTACTGTAGAAGATCTCACCCCTATTTTGGTCTCAGCATTTGCTAAAAAAAAAAAGACCTATGTGCTAGCACTGGGTCTAGCCTAGAGTAATGTTCACATATTTATATTCAAATATTTATATTGACTGCAACTAGTGATGTGCATATGAAAGCCAATGTTTTGTAATTAAAACATTAGCAACATATGTTTCCCTGCATAATATGGCTGGCTCAGGAATTTTGGGAGTTGAAGTCCACATGTCATAAAAGAGCCAAGGTTGCCCACCCCTAAGCTAAACTATCTAAAAATGTATGGGAGTTTATGAGAAATAAACTTTCCAAAAGTCACCCTGGTCTTAGCTGACTACTAGGATAAACTCAGAAGATGTTAATATTTTAATTTACAAATTGCACAAAGGCAGAACTAGTATTGCTGGCAGGTACTGTTAATTTCACAACCTAGAAGCTTCAAGTGACATTGAAGGAAGATGAGAGCAATGATATATAAAATAGTGTATTCTCTCTCTCTCTCTCTCTCTCTCTCACACACACACACACACACACACAGAGAGAGAGAGAGAGAGAGAGAGAGAGAGAGAGAGAGAGAGAGAGAGAGAGAGAGAGAGAGAGAGAGAGAGAGAGACCTACAAACCTTTTGCCTTTAGTGTGATAGATTCTCTGAACTTCTTATTGCAGCGATTTTGTTTGCTTGTTTTCTTTCACCAGTTTTAAAATTCAGCACCATGGACAGAAATAACATTATGACATAATTTTGTCTGGAAAGTTCTTCCTTCCAATTACTCTTCTTTCAGCTCCTTTACACTTCCTAAAAGGCATTTTTATTGTTCTGCAGTCTATTACTGCCACTTAGTCAAAATGTGGTTTAGCAGCCACATAAAGCACTGAGCAAATGGCCCTACCAAATTATGATTAAACATATCTAAGTAGACATAGCATAATTAGGTAAGAATTCTTTCTTATAGAGCATGTTGCACCCAACCACATGCAGGGTTTTAATTCTATTACATATTACATATTTTTATCAATATACATTATATATTGGAGCAGGTGTGGATTGCTTTTCACAATGATTTATAAATAAGTCCATAAATTACATAGTGCATGATAATAAACATGTGACAAGGTTCTTGAATTAATATTATGTTTATTTCCCTGAAACAAGATTTCCCTCCTCATCCTGTGTCTATGGAGATTCTCAGTCATCTGATGGATGAGCTGAAGAAGCTCCTTACATCAGAAATGAAACATCTTCAAAGAAAAACACAAAAGTTCAGTTCCCTCTTGAAAAAGCACTTTTGGGGCCCCCTCTTCCAGTAATTTTGGAAAGAAATAAGAGCCCATGCCCTCCACCGTAGATGTTATTACAGTAAGAAGATAATGTTTAATAAATAATAATAACAACAACATTAGGAGCATCAACTGAAAACCCTCAGCACTGACAAAATCATCACCAGTCATCTGCAAAAGGCAGATTACTTGGAACAGCTTACATTCTATGATGTAACCGGTAATGTTATTAATTGACCTGCCTATCCCAGGTCCTTGGGAAGGACTTGGTAGACGGATAAAAATGCCAGATCCAGACTAAATAACTATCTGTGTATGACCAACAATATTTTTTTCAAGAAGAACAGAGCTTCCTATGCTTTTTTAGGATATCACTTGCTATACAAGGCTCAAGAGAGTGTCCATTAATTTTCATAACTTGATGGGAAAATGCTTTTGAAGCAGGTCTTGTGGGGCAAAAAACAACAACTGAAAAATGTTGATGGATATTAAATGCAGTAACTACCACTAGCAGCATCAAGTCATCAAGATCTTACTGGAATGCTCCAACATTCCCACTTTGTTTATATGCACATTACATTCTGAATAATAAAATATAAGTAAATTTATATTCCTAAATGGTTATAATTCCTTATAACCTCAAGTGTGTCTCCTTCTTTTGTAATTTGGTATTTCTTAGGCATTATTCCATTTTGCATTTGGATATAGTTCTCTGATTTCAAAATAACACATCTATAAGAGTATCTAATGGCCTCCCAAGTGTAAAAAGGGCTGCAATTTCCTGCTATATGTCTCACCTGATACATTAAGTCATTTAAATAGCTGATTTCCAATGCAACAGAGTACTGGGTTTATTAGCACGTATCCCAAGTGAATTTTCTCTTACAGAGCTGATAGTCAATGATGTAATGATGTATCATTACATCATAATGGCATGATAAGATTGCTAAGACTCTCTTATAAGAGTAGAACTTCAGAAAATTAATCTAGATTTTTATTTTTTTATTACTATTACTCCCTGTCAGATTGCATTTTTAAAAATACAAAGAAAAAGCTGGAATGGGGCTGACATATAAAATGCAGTAATCACAAATTGTATTGGCAGTTGTTTAAAGCCAGAATGTTCTAAACTATTTTGTGCAGTGAAATGGAATAAGATTAATGGTAGAACATAACAAATACCTGCTGATCAAACATGCTAATAGTCTTTATTTCCATTGTTAGTTATCATTACATGAAGATATAAAAACTGAAACACTGTCACAAAAGAAAGCCTCTAAACCACGGGTGTCAAACTTGCAACATCATGTGATGTGTCACAACATATCACAACTTTTTTTCCATTGCCGGCAATGGGGTAGGCACAGTTTTGGTGTGACGCATCCAGGCTCGTGGGCCAGCAGTTTGACACCTCTGCTCTAAACTTTGTTTTATATTCAAGGCAGGGCAAAATTTTATTTTAACATCAGGTGGAGATAATATTCCCATCAATGTTAATTAAATATCTAAGGGGGAAAATGGTTTCTAGAGTTCACTCGAATCAAAGACAAGCACATATATTGTTTATTGGTACCATGGACAATCAAAACCTAAATGGATGGGAATACAAGCCCTCTATATAAAGTTATGCTAATTTAAATCAATTAAAAGGCACACCTGAATCTTTGAAGCAGTTAGTTCAAAAAGCTAAGAGGGTTACGTTTTAATCCCTTAGGAATGCAGTTGTAAAGCCATAGGGGACTTAACAATAATGATAATCAGCAGTTAAGAACAAGTAGCTGTGTTCACATTTCTGTTATTGAAAGCACTAGTATACCTGTAATAAACATTAAGGTCAGCATGAATTAGAGATTCAGAAAGAAATTAACAGAAAATGGGAACAAGGAACTATAGCAGATGGCTATAGTTAGGTATTTAGAATTCCAAATTTTTTCTGCTATGTATTGATTTCACAGATTGGAGGAATATACATCATTCTGGTCATTACAGAAGGAAACCAAAACAGAACAAAATCTTACTGCATATGATCTTGATTTCCTTGCCCTTGAGACAGGTAATTTATGTTTCCTTTTTTTTTGTAGACATGTAAATATTGTAGACTGAAGTGCATTTCAGTATTCAAGGGAATATAAACATTATAACTGTAAAAGACATTAAAATGATTTAAATTTGTAGATTCTTTTTTCATATCAAATTCAAGGTCATGCTACTGCTGGATGTCTTTCAAGTTGATAGTAGTTTTTACTAATTTCGCCTTCTGTACAATAGTTGATCTATGTATCCTGCATGCATGGTGGTGATTGACAGGCATGTAGGTTTATGAAGACTGACCTGTCACTCATAAGATATCATCTGTCTAAACAGCTGGAATACAAAATCTCATTTTGACCTCTTCCAAATGAAAATATTACTCATTATTTGCAATACACATTGTGGTTTTCATTATTATTATTATTTTGAGGGGCGGAGGTGAACAACAACAGGTAGAGCACAATAAAGATGAAAGAAATAATAAGCCAAAGAAATTACAGGCATTGGATAAGAGGAAAAAACATAGAAGAGAAATAGTTGAACCTAGTTTACATCTACCAGTCATATTTCTTTTGTGCTCTTCTTATCAAACCACTCTTATTTTAGCATGCCTATATACCACTTCATGCATTGCCCATTGTTCTTTAAACTTAATATTTCTCTTTCTCATCAACTGCATCCAACAATTATTTTCTTGGTCTTTCTTTGCTTCTCAACCTATGCCTTATGGTATTTCTCTCTTCTATAAGGAATATATATATATATATATATATATATATATATATATATATATGTACTTGATAGCTGCAAAAATGTGAATCCCGGGCATATTTGTTCAATAACACAACCTTCGATCTCCAGGAGAGGTATAAACCAGTTGTTTATTGCTAAAAAGATATTTAAAAACAATAAAAACAACTATTTACAATGTTAAAAGAAACAACTTAGCTTTCGCTGGTCCCCTGCCAGCATCCTCAGAGTAAAGCTTAAGGGGTGGGGAGATTCTTTTTATACACCTTGCTGGTCTAACTGCTTACTCATTGCCCGTGTGATAGGGCCATCCTTCCTGGCTAACCGTAATTGCCTTGGTTGTCCTGCTTTCTCTTTTTTGAACTCAAATTCCACACCTTTCCCCTCTCTCATCCTTGTCAATCTCCTCCCTCCCAGCACACCCGGGGTTGGAGGGAAATCGGAGAAAAAAAGACTGACAGGAATGGATGACGGAAGGCAGGAACAGCATGTAGACCAACGGGCTAGAAAGGAAGGGAGTGCGGATGGCAAGCCTTTTGGAACACTGGATCTGAATGCGCAGCCTGGAATGAGCAGGAGAGAGCAGTTAGAGAGCACACCGGCAGCAATGAATTGTATATTGCATACTGTTATCTTAACCTAACCCTTTCCCATTTTATTTTATGTATATATTTGTCCAACATAGCCAACTTTGACTTCCATTAAACAGGGGTGGGGAACTATGGCCCTTTTATGACCTGTGGACTTTCAAACCCCAGAATTCCTCAACCAGCATGACTGGCTTAGGAATTTTAGGAGTTGAAGTCCACAAGTCATAAAGGAGCCATAGTTCCCCACCTCTTCATTAAAACTAAGTGAGCAGATTTTTTTTTGATTTTTTTTTTTGGTTTCAAAGAAGTAATCTTTAATAAAATTATGCTGTTTCACAAATTATAAAACATGTCAACTATTAAGATTAAAATATAACTACTTGTACGTTCATTTTCATATTTGTTAATTATATGCTAGAATATTTATTGAATAATAAATTGGACTTTTATAATGTGTCATATAATCCTCCAGTTTCAACTATACATGGTATAGTTAATGAGATGCTTCCTCAGATTTTAAATAGTGTATCTTATTTAAAACATTTAAACATTTATTATATTTTAAATATGCATTGAGATTTTTTTTTGTGTGTATAGCATTTCTTTGATTTTTCAATGTACATTCATTGCCTTCAACAGGCCACATTCTACACGTTTCTACCAGCATTTGCATATCTTAACAGAACAGAACATCTTAAAATTGCTCTATCTTTTTCCCATCTTTACTAAACATCCTTCCTAAGGTATGTACATTCAACTACCTATTTTAAGTGTTCTGCTGTATAATGCACAATTGTTCTACTTTTCCATGTCAAGCCCAATTACCTTGGCCTTGATACATTAATGTTCAGATTCATACTCTTTGTATAACCTGTCTAAAAATTGTTGAAAATCATTTATATTCTCAGCCAAAAGCACAGCATAATCAGTATACAGTAGTACACATGCAATCATGTCCTCAGCCACAAATCTCTCTCAAGCATTCCTTATACATATACCCCTGAATGGAATGGAATGGAATGGAATGGAATAGAATAGAATAGAATAGAATAGAATAGAATAGAATAGAATAGAATAGGAAGGGACCTTGGAGATCTTCTAACCCAGCCCCCACTCAAGCAGGAGAACCTATACCATCTCAAACAAGTGACTGTGCAGTCTCTTCTTAAAAACCTCCAGTGATGGAGCACCTACAATTTCTTAGGAAAAGCTGTTCCGCTGGTTAATTGTCCTCACTTTTAGGAACTTGCTCCTTAATTCCAGGTTTCTTGCCCTGCCCTCTGGTGCTTTGGAGAATAATTTGACCCCTTCTTCTTTGTGGTAGCCTCTCAAATACTGGAATACTGCTATCATGTCACCCCTATTTCTTCTTTTCTTTAGACTAGCCAAACCCAAATCCCTGCAGCCGTTCTTCATATGTTTTAGTCTCCAGGCCTTGGATCATCTTATTTGTTCTTCTCTGAACTTTTTCCAAGGTCTCAACATCTTGTTTGCAGTATAATGACCAAAATTGTTTACAGTATTTCAGGTGTGGCATCACTAGGGTTTTATAAAGCAGTACTCATACTTCACATAATCTTGATTCTATGCTTCTGTTTTTGCAACCCAGGATTGTATTAGCTTTTTTGGCTGGCTCATAGTCAAGTGATCATCCACTAGTACGCCAAGGTCCCTCTCACAGATACTGTTTTTGAGCCATTAAAACAGGGGTGTCAAACTGCCGGCCTGCGGGCCAGTTGCATCATGCAGAGGCTGTGCCCACCCCAGCAATGCAAAAAAAGTCACAACACCTCATGACACATCACGTGACGCGGCGAGTTTGACACCCGTGCATTAAACAACCAAAAGGACACCACGAATTCTTGACTTAGTAAAGGGAAGAAAGCTCTCTATTCTCTTTATAAATGGAGATCACAATCAGTTTTGAAGCAAAGTTTATCAGAGTACTTCATAGGGGGAAAAAAGTCCTGACCATCACAGAGGTAGACCAGAAGTTTATATAATGTTCTGGTTTACATCCTTTACATTGCATCTGCTCTTAGCAGCCTCAGCGTCAGCCCCTAACAATCCTTAACAATGTGGGTTCAGTTTTTATACTGTATTTAGCACTGGAAATTGTTCATTCAATATTCTTCAGCAATTTTTCAAAGTTTCACTTCCTTGTTTGAATAGCACTTCCTTGTTCCTTTAGGCAAGCTACTTCTGCAGTGCTGCATCAAGCAATTTTCTGATCATCCGAGCAATTCAGGCCTCATGGATTTGAGCCAAAGATCTGGAGCTATACAATGAAGGATCTAAAGTCTTTCTCCTGTTCAGTGTTGCATAATTTGTTAAGCATTCCATTTATAGTCATGCATGATTGACTTCAATTGCCTATACCTAGCAGCCTTTAACTCCATATTCATGGAAAATATTCTGTAATTCAATCCTGTTCACTTTATAATACACTTTATTTAAGCTAACCACTGTGCAATAGCTTTCTTTCGCACTTGTATAAATTTCTCAACAACTGAACAAATCCAAGTTCATGTCCATCTTCAATATGGAATCTCAGTAAGTAATTTTGGGCAAATCACTTTTTCTCAACCCATCATCTGACCATTTGTTGTAGAGAAAACTTGGAGAAAGGAGTGCTATATACACAAATTCAATTCCTGAAGGAAAAGTGGGATATTAATCTAATAATTGAGATTGTGTAAGTTTGCACATTACAACATTAAGTAAAGACTGTTAGGTTGATACAAGACTTTAATACATACGGTAACATGTTGGACTTTACTTATAGACTTAACACTAAAGCTTGTTTAAATTAATCACAAATGGTATTTTCTATCTATCTTTATACAGATATTTTGAGCCTTGTAAATTTTGAGCCCAAAATTTTCATTTCTAAACAAGGTAGTTGTTAATTACGTTTTGCCCCATTTTATGACCTTTCTTGCCACAGTTATTAAGTAAATCATTGCAGTTGTTAAATTAGTAACATGATTGTTAAATGAATCTGGCTTTCCCATTGACTTTGCTTGTTATAAAGTCACAAAAGGTAATCTCAGGACCCTGGGACACTGCAATTGTCATAAATATTTGCCAGTTGCCAAACATTCAAATTTGGATCACATGACCATGGGGATGTTGCAACAGTCATAAGTGTGAAAAATGGTCATAAGTCACTTTTTTCAGTGCCATTGTAACTTTGAATGGCCACTAAATGAATTATTGTAAGTCAAGGAGTACCTGTAATTGTTTCTTCTATGAAAGTATTATACTAGTAAGTCCAATTATATCTGGGAAAATCTCAGAATGCTTCAAATGACAGATGTTTTATTGCTATTGGAATGTGCCCCCCCAGTAGTTTAACTCAGAATAAGTTCTCTGAGTTAGAAGTGTAGAAGTGACTATCTCCCCAAAGTTGACAAGTAGAGATGCCAAAAGGTCAAAAAGGGCTGGGTCTTAATTATAACTTGTATCTTGGGAAATGCCATAGAATTAGTAAATCAGGACTCTGGACACCACTGGTTTATCAGCAGGACATAAATTGAAACAGACCAGAGATGGATGCCAGAATACATTATAGCGCTGTTAGTTCCCATCAGTCAGTATCTGCTATATTTCACAGTACCTGGAGCTTAATTATTCTGTGTGAAAAGAGATTGAAAGTCAGTACATCACAAGGAGCTAAGCATGAGGAGCTGAGTTCAAAGGAGACAAGGTTGAGCTAAAGTGCAATTAAGCACCATGGCTACCTGAATTCAGAATGTCTGTAATAAAAATCTATTCATGTCAATGGAATTTATGTGAACACAATTAAGTGTGGAACTGTATGAAAAAGCAACAAACAAAGAAAAACAGGGGGTAGTACTGCACAGCTGAACTTTTAATGTTTTATCGGAACCTATCCTCCTTTCATCTGTAGAATATTTTAGAACAAAAACAATTCAGGATGGGCTGTGAGGTTTATGGCTAAGGAAGGATAAAGTCTTTGAAGCATGTGAAAGTCAGTACTTTGCTCTCCTTCACTTCCCTTGAAGAACCTATGTTTTGCAATGTGCAATTCAAGCATGAAAAAGCAATGCTTTCATGAATTTAACTCCCACTGAAGTGGCAGAGTTTGATCAAAGTCTCTGGAGAACTTTTATGAATAGATCAAACAGATCCCATCTAGGCAATATTCTAAGAGTTTTTTTTTTCCCCACCTTTCTAGATTGATAAATATACCAAGCCAAAACAGTTGGTAAGACACCAATTCACCAGCAATACTGCCTAACCCTCATGACTTACTATACAATCCAACTAGTGGCAGCCCTAAGCTGACCGTGGATGGCCTTCAAAGCTAAGCAGAACTGGATATGATTAGTATATGAATGGAAGTATGTTTAGGTGTGTGTCATGTACGTGTTTCACTTTGAGAGCGGGCAACTAAATTTCATTTTTGATGTGTGCCATTGTGCCCACAGTATAAAAATGACAATAAAGGTTATCTATCTATCTATCTGTCTGTCTGTCTGTCTGTCTGTCTGTCTGTCTGTCTGTCTGTCTGTCTGTCTGTCTGTCTGTCTGTCTGTCTATCTATCTATCTATCTATCTATCTATCTATCTATCACAGTTGTGTAGGTTGCAAAGGAAAACAAGCGGGGAGGGGAGCATTCCAGGACAAAGCCATGGCAAAACCATTTTCTTGGAACATGGACATATCCCTGAAGGCACAGGCGTTAAGGTTGACTCAAAGAAGTCTCTTTTTTATTGATGCATTCTGTACAAACATAAGCCTTGATTATACATTTCCAAACATTGACAGAACAAAATGAACCCATTGTAGCTATAGATGGCTTAATTGCTCTTATATTTGTTAAGAACCCACTCTATGAAATATATATGTGCTTTTTACTTATAAATACACTTTGAGGATTTGGATCATAAACCAGATGGGTTTAGTACATTACATGTATATAGTCAAGATTCCAAGACCACATCTGAAAAATTGCATCTGGTTCTGGTCACCATGATACAAAAAGATGTTGAATCTGTAGAAAGAGTTCAGAGAAGAGTAACAAGATGATTAAATGACTGAAGGCTAAAGCATATGATAAATGGTTGTGGGAATTAGATATATCTAGTCTAATGAAGAGAAGGACTAGGGGTGACATGATAGCATAGGGGTGTCACAGAGAAAAGGGGTACACAGATTCTCCAAAGAGAATCTCTCCAAAAAGAGAACCAACCTAGAATTAAGGGGAAATTTCCTGGCAGTGAACACAATTAATCAGTGGAACAGCTTGCCTCCTGAATTTGTGGGTGCTCCATCACTGTTGTAGAATCAGGAGGATGAAGTTAAGTGCATTATCAGTTTAGAGACCATGCATTCCCACAAATGCTCCTAGTCCAACACCTTCTCAATTCTGTTGACCCTTATGTGAGGCTAATTTAGTGATGAATTTCAATTATCCAAATTCTTTGTATAGACTTGAATAAATCTTCTGTGCTGTAACCTTATGAATGGTCTTGATTTTTTGCACCTGACACTGAAGGTTTTCAAATAGGGATTGGACAACCATTGTCCAATTGTTTGTTCAGAATGGTACAGGGTCTCATGCTTGACCAGGGAGTTAAATTAGAACACTTCCACTTTCAATACAGTACCAACTTCAGAAAGTAAGAATCAGATGGCTGACAGCTTTTAAAGAATTGGTTTGGCTCTTTGCCCCTGAAATCCATGCAGTAAAATAACAGCAGAATAAGCCAAAAATTTCATTCCTTTGAAAACAAGTTTATTTCTTTATATCATCAACTTAGATTCGAAAACATGAATGAAATCCAGAATATATTATATATTTAGGTCTATTCATACACACAACTATGATGCTTTTTGTGGGACCCCTTCATACTTCTCCTCTGATTTCTAAGTCTAATGAGGTTTGGCACAGTGAAGCTGCCTTTCCAAGCTATCTCTCATCTACCAGAGAATGAAAATGAAATTTGGATAGAAAGACTGACTGATGACATGGACCTCATATAATTTCTGGAAACAGGCAGATGTCACAGTACATTCAATCTTGCCAAATGGAATTTTTATACCGCTATCAGTTTCTTTTATCTGACTGTTGCCTTAGCAGAGAACTTTTACAAAATGCTCAAATGAAGGACTGAATGTTAGTCTGAGCGCCATCTTTTATTTTCAGTGATACTATTATGTCCAGCAAAGCTTGTATCAATGTGACTCCATTATCTAAGGTTGAGATGAACAAACATGAGTTTTAAAGCAGATTCCTGTAAGTAGTTGCAGTCGTGTGAAGGCTCCAATGTTTTCATGGGGTAGAAGGGAAAATTAGCAGGTGTTGGGAAAAAAGTCCTGGTTTGAATCTCAAATGAGTCACAAATAAGCACACTAGACAGGTACTTGAAGAGGAAGATACTTTTATTCAACAGCTTAACGTGGAGAATAACAATCAAACATAAGCTACAAAATTAGAATGCTAAAAGTGGTAATATCTATAGTAATAATGAACTTTGATAATGACTTTGTGAAGTATGTCAGATGTGTAGATTGGGATGTTTCTGTCCTGGGGGCCTGTGAAGTCTGGAGAAGAAGGTTGTTCTTTGCTTTGTGGGATGTGTTGATCTCAGATGTGTTGATGTGTGGAATTTTATGAGAGGTCCAGTGTCAGAGTGCAGTATTATGACAAAAGATTTCTCTTATCTTGAGGTGATTCCATTTTATGTTTGTTTTATGATGCCGGCTGACCTCCTGGAGATATGCACTCAGTCAATTGCAGCCCAAGTGTCAATGAGGGTGGAAAAGATTTAAGCAATTTCTTTGTATTTTTATTTGAGGTTGCCAGTAGATCAGAGGTGGTTGAGGTTGATGTGTGACCTGACTAAAAAGGGAGTTGTCATAGGGATTTTTTTTTAACTTCCAACACAAGTATATGATGGGAATACTAATGGGGTGGAATACGCTTTATATATTTGTCTTCAGCTAAATATGAGTATAAATGAAATTAAAAACCAAAGTTAAAAAACTTGTCCCGATCCCACTAATTACCATTCAGAGTATAGTCTCAGCATGCTATTCCAAAAGTGACTTTTGGCCCTCAAAATGAATTTCTTCCCACAGCTAGGAGATAGATATAGAATTCTTCTCTATTAGTCTATTTGACTTCTCTATAGAAGAATATCAAAAGAAAAACACTGATTCATTTAGCTATTGAATGGCAAGCTTTGCTTGGTTCTGAAGACTGTATGAACTGTAATATACACAGGTAACTTTAGCACAGCTGAAATTTTCGGCAGAGTGCTTACCTTCTACATCAGTTGCCAATTTCATCCTGATTATTGGAATTTTCTGAAAAAAGGATGGTAACCACAAAAAGTGTAACAATTAAATTGTTTGATGTTCTAAGGTAGAGTTTGCAATTGCTAGCCACAGCAGATTTGAATAGTAAACTGATAGTTGATGCAACATCATTTGTTTCTTTGTTCATTCATATATTGTTGTTAAGAATCTATTCCAAAGCAATATATCAGACAGGAATGTGTAAAGGTAAAGAAGATGGAAGGTTAATGGACAACCATAAAAGATCACAATAAAATTTCTGGAAATACAGATGAACCTAGGGAGCTCTAGATTTCCCTGAAGCTTAAGCCCCTTTGTGACTTACAAAGTCACAGGGCCCCAATATGGTTTTCATTCTCAAAGAGAAGTAAATCAGGATCTTTCTACCCAGCTAAACTAGACAGAATGCCTTATATGGTCTACAGCTGGCTGCTTAACAATGTGTCCAAATGACTAGATATTTATAGGAAAATACCAAAAACCTGTGTAATACAAAGAAACAGACTCCATGCCATTGCCTTCATGCTTGGCTACAGTACAATGTGTAGGGAAGGCGTGTCTCAGGAGAAAAGCTTCAAGTTTGCCCAACTAATTGTCCTTGGTTACTTTCTTAAACTTTAGCAAGATTTTTTAAATTACCTTAACTTTATCAATTTTAATTAACAGAATTACCTTGATTAAAAGGCTTTATAATTAAATTTTGTGCAGGGAACAAAATCATTGTCATACATATTTAATGAGGGCACTGTGTGATTCTTTTGGCTGTAAAACTGTGTTTCTGAAATCTTAAAGATGTTGAATGAAACGAAGATGAAATGCATTTCTGATAGATGTGTTATGTACTCAATTCTGTAAAACAGTTACAGGGTAATTATTTGTTGTTGTTATTATTATATACTCAACAATGTAAAATCACACTGACAGTTGTTTAGCTGGTTTTGGCCTTTATACACATCAAATTCTTCCCAAGAACCAAGGATGTCATAATATATCAGTATAATATACTGTATGTGCGGATCAAAGCAGTGTGACTTTTTGTAATTGACAGATGGAAATTTTGTCAATGCATGGATTTTCTAAATGTCATCCAGATTTTTGGGTATGGTTCCCAGTGTGCAGATAACCACTGGCCACTACGGCTGGTTTATTCCATAATCTTTCAATTTCAGTTTTCAGATCTTGATACTTTGTGATCTTCTAATCTCCCCTGACATTGCCACATCAATTATCCACACTTTTTCAATCACCATTAAATCTGGTGTGTTATGAGCTGACACTTTATACGTTTGTATTCAGAAATCCCACAATATTTTAACCTTTTCCAACTATATGTTCCCATCATTTTTTTCTTTACTAAGAGATGATAATTTCCAGTGAATCATTTTTGTGACTAGGTTATGTCATTGTTTATAATCAGTTTGTGCAATCTTCTTGAATGAAGTGAGTATATATAATCTACTGTCTCTACTACTTCCTTGCACAGTCTTCACTTTGAATCTTTTGGTGATTTTGGTGACTTTGGGCCAGTCACTCTCTCTCAGTCCAATATACCTGATAGGGTTGTTCTTGTGGGGAGCATAGTAGGAGGAAGATGTGTGTTGCATACAGTATGTTTGCTGCCTTGAGTTATTTGTGAAAATAATAACAGCAGGGGTACAAATAAATAATCATTTCCCCCAGTTCTGGCCTAGACTACATAGTTTAAATAGCTTGTTCTTGAGCAGCCAAAATCAAGCCTTCAGATTCATGTATATAGTCACCAATGCATACTGTTCTTTTTCAACAGTTTCTTTCACCTGAAG